>NC_072468.1:17311865-17470784 GCF_027596085.1 Anoplopoma fimbria | reverse complement strand
TATCCATGGAAAAATAATTTTGATTGTAGTACAAAATGGAAAAGATACAAAACTAAACTTTTGAGAACTGGTAAAATGAACTAATTAAAATACTAGGCGATTTTAGTGTCCTTTGCTTGATGTGATTGGAGCCTAGTTAGAACATCTATGGTAAATAAACAAGTAACTACTTAAAGAGAAATATATAAATGAAGTGGACTGATGAGAACATCACTCCATATCATGCCACTAAAGTTAAAGCACTGTTTGAAATACAGCAAGAAGGCATCGTTTCTTTTTGTTGTTTTTATACCCAACAGGTGAACTGTCCTAGTTAGAAGACCAAGCACCAGTTACTGCAAGCTGAGTATACATACAGAAGGCTTCTACACGCAGAGAAAGTAATAAACCTGACGAACACTTCTGACATGGATACAGAACGTCCATGCTCACCAGTCACACAAAACAGTATACACAGAACGTTGTTATTGTACATTCACTGTCCAGAAAGTAAACTGTCCATCCTCATGACTCCACATAATTGATGGTGCACGACTGTTTTGTAAAAACATCTTCACTGTCCTCGTAGAAGTCTTTATAACTTCTAACTAAAGGAGTAGCAGGTCCAGGTCTTGATTCCAGTGAGGATCATCAATGAGAAAGAGATCCTGATGTCCCTCTGAAGAAGTCACTCACGCAGGGTGTTGATGGAGGCACAGATCTTGAGAGCGGGACCCAGCTTGATATTCATTGTTGAGATGAGATGGTCCTCTCGCAGGAGCATCAGAGCCTGTCCGTCTATTTCCTGTGACAGAAACTGGGCAGCCAACTCTTCACAGCCTGGATGCCAACCGACAGGAAGACAGAATTAGTACAAAAAGAGAGCAGGAGACATGGCTATGGTTTACAGAAACTGTTGTCCAACCACAATTGAACACCGACCTTGAAGTGAAGAGATAAACCTGCAGACTTCCTCCACACTCCACTGAGCAGGAGTCGCTGAGAGAAAGTGAGCCCCCTCTAGCGGGAGGCTACCAGGAGCTGAGCCATCAGACGGAGGAGCGCTGAGCTCGGCTCTGGAGCAGGAGTGTGAAGAGCTGGGAGACAGTGAGAGAGAATCGTCCTCTTCTTCCCCGTCGCTGGATACGTCCTCTGAGCGACTGGACTCGGAGTGACACTATGTCCAAAAGAGTGGAGATACAAAAGCATAAGGCAACCATTTTCATATTTATTGTACATTATATACTATATATATACTATAATATATACTCTGAAGCCAATAAGCTCTCCTTTATAAAGACAGATCACAATTGTAATGTATTATCTTCAAACAAGGTTAAATATATATTTCTAAACAGACATAACTGAGCATCATGCTGTATCAGCAGTCTCATCCTTTGAACTACAGATCTTACCTTAACAGGTAGATGCCTGCCTGATATTTTATTACACGTGATATTGGAGCTGCTCCTGCGAGAGGGGCCTCTTCGCCTTGCAGCGCTCTCATTGGTTGCTGGAGGCGGGGCCAGCCCTGCACCACTCCTCCCTCTACTGGTCTTGAAGTGTTGGCTGCAGCTCACATTATACCTGCCGGATCCAAGAGAAGAGTCAAAACTCAGAAGACATTCCTAGATCTTTGTACAGTTTTTACTCCCCTGATACTGTTGTTTAGCTTGTTCCTTACTACATATGGTTACGTATCTTTGATGTAAAGCACAGTGGAGTTTTTAGAAGTATGTACGACGTCATATAACAAAGAGCCAAAATATAAAAAGATGCCTATATGGGAAGCTAAAGTGAACCATACCTCTTTGCACAAGTATTTGAGCAGAACCTCTTTGATCCTCTGAACTGACTGGCCGGGGCGAGGCTTCCACAATACTCACACTTTAACACTGAAAAGAAAAGGAACAGATAAAACTATGTTACATTGGAAATATTAATGCACCTAGATTTTACGGTATCATACTTGATCTTTAAGAAATGAAAGATATTCAACCACTTACACGGAGGTCCATTCTCTGAACGGCCAACCAGGGCAAAATCTCTGTCTTTGAGGAGTCCGGCAACCTGTCACATCAAACAGAAGCCAGACAGTAAGGAACTTATTCACATGGAAAAGTGCAAAGCCGATGTATTTCAAATTAGAGATTTGATTGAGATCTATGTTATCGCAGCAGTGCACACTTACGGGGAAAGGCTCAGCTCCCTCCTGGATGACGAAGCCCTCTATGAGGTGGGTGAGCACTTGAGGTTTGACCACTGCCTGGGGAACGGGCGCTCTGTCTTTGTCCCCGTGCCCGACTCTTGACAAGGGCAGAGGCAACGACAGGGTGGGAGGAGATGAGAATGCAGCTGCAACAGCAGGAGCTAGTCAGGACCAAAAGAAACCGGGAAAATAATGAGCTTTCAACCTGATTTATAGACTCATAGTTACGAAAAGTATTGCTACCAATAATCTAGGCTTGGTTTGGAGATGACAGCTTGACATACCCGAGTCCTTTGTAGGGGCAGGTGATAAGGGAGGAGCAGAATCTTTCATGGGTGCAGAGTCTGAAGGTTCTGTCGCCATCTCATTTGGAGCATCACAGTCAGATTTTCTCTTCAGAGAGCCAATGGCAGGCTTAATCTAATGGTAGATAGATGAAAAATGTTACAAGTTATCCTTACGCCTAACCAAAGAAGTGTCACTGTTGCTAAGTAAGTCCTTTTATAGATCGATCTTACCATAGCACTGTTGTTGGAGAGTGTGTTAACGTTCCTACCAACTGTTCCTTCCTGCCCTGTGCTGCTTCGTGCATGTGCCAGGGCCACAGCCTGTGTGTTTCCTGGTAAGCCCTGCCTGGCTCCCACAAGCTGCACAGGGATATGGGGACTGTTGTTCTGGCTGTTGCTAGGTGGCGCCGGGAGAATGTGAGGTGGGTGTCGAGGAGGCAGCTGCACAGGTAAGCGGTGTCCCTGAGCTGTCTTGGGCTGGATTGGCACCGGTCCTTTCTCTGTAGTAGCACTGGCCTGTTGTAGCGGCTGCACCACAAGAGTCTGCGTGTTAATGTTGGCTTTTTGGGTCACCGAGCCAATGGGGTAACCCTGAGTGGTTGTAACATTGGAGGTCGGCACCAGGATCACAGGGGCAGCAGAGGAGGACAGGAGGAGTTGGGAGAGAGGGAGTGCTTGAGAGGAGGAGGAGGATGGAGCTACTGAAGCAGCAGGAGTACCAGTCTTTACAGTCAAAGTGTTGGCGGACTGCTGAGTATAGTTGGGTTTGGCCATCTGTTGCTGCTGTTGTGGTAGCACTTGCTGCTGCTGAGTTGTCTGGGCGAAAGTCTGTTGCTGCTGACCGAGAGAAAAGCCGCCAACATCTTTCCTCTCTGGAATCTCAGACTTGACAGCAACTGCTCTGGGAGTGGAAGTGCAATGGAGGGCCAGATTCTGCACCTATAAGATATAGAAAGGAGCAGGTTGTGGGAAATGCATTTGAGAAAACTAGCATGAATGTGCTTGGTGAACATATTTAAGACTGTATGACTTCAAAAAGATCAGACTTCATTTTACAATGTAATGTTAATGTCACTCAAACCTGATCATTGTCAGACTGAGCACCGGCACTGGTAGGAGTGACTTCATGCTGCTGCTGTTGTTGTTGTTGCTGCTGCTGCTGCTGCTGCTGCTGCTGCTGCTGGGGGCTGTGTCTGGGCAACTGTTGCTACGGTAGCTGTTGCTGTACCACCAGGCATGAAGATGAGCTGAGAGGCAAGGGGAGCTCTAAGAGAGCGGTTGACCTATGTGAGGAGCAAGACGGACGGTCAACCTTGTAAATAGCAAATATTTGAGTGACTGACTCCTTAACTACATGCAATACTTAAGAATTATTGATGATGTAGACACAGCGTTAAATGCTCATTTTTAAAGGCTTTTCCCAATGATTATACAGTATTGCTGCATCTCTTGGATTTTCTGCTTATGGAGATCAGTTTATACTGGTTTTATCTTATGGATACTAACGGTGGCTGTTAATGCTCAGGCTAACAACAGAGTGTTTACTTTTGTTCCTAAGAAAATGTTGTAGAATACATGACTCTAGTTATGAGTAGCAGAAAATACCAGCCCAAAGCAACCCAAAAGTAACCAAGTCAATGAGCTGAATAAAGGTTGAATTATTGTATCATAAGAATTTGTGACACAGGCAAGTCGAATATGCATTAGTTTAGTTGATTATTACACAACAAAAATAACTTTTAACTCACCCTTAGGTACATCTGCCCCTGTCCTGCAGAGTTTCCACCTAGCAGCACCGACTGGTTGAGAGCTGTTGTTGTTGCGGAGGTGGCCGGACCGTGGGGACGGGGATTGGTCATGTTACCTCCTGCAGATGTGGTGCTTAGGTTGACCTGGGAGGAAAAGAAAAGTTGTACATTTTTATGGAACTTACCTTACTATTTCAAAAGCTAGCTGTGTTAATCATAATTTAAACAACTTACGGCAAAACTTACAGTGGTGGTTGCCTGGGACATGTTGTTACTCGGGGTATTGGACTGTCGACTAGCTGCAAGTGTAGCAGCCTGGTTTAAGGAGAGCAATGAAAGGGATGGGGTTTAATGCTTCTGATTGTATTTTTGTACTGACTGCTTTTTGACTCTCATAATTTGGGTTACCTGTTGCACGGCGGCCAGGTTGTGGAGTTGGGCACTGTTGATCTGCTGCTGCAGCATCAGCTGCTGGAAGTACTGAGCTGCATTTGGCTGTCTTTGGAGTGCTTGGAGAGCCTTAAACACAAACACAGATCAATGTTGTCTCATACATAAGTCTTTATATTTATACATTTTTACCAATTCAAGATAACAAACATTAGTTATTTTGTCACATCTATGCAGTCGTTTATACCTGTACAGCCTGTCTCTCATATAGGGACATGTGGGCTATCTGGGGTGCACGAGAGTTTCCACCTGTCTGAGGATTTCCATTGGTGTTGCCTGTGTTTTGGTCTTCGCCTGCATCCATGTTTGCTGCTAAAAACACAGAAGTCACTTGTCAAAAGTAGTTGTGACCAAACGTTTTTGTTATATAAACAATAAATATTTATATTAATTGCAAACTAACTGTAAAATGGCTCGTCAAGCATGGATACTCTTTACTGGAGCCACACTATTAAAAAAAAATAGATTAAATAAATGCACATGTGAAATCTTAAATCATCAGTTAGTTTAAGTACATTAACACCAAACTCAGTAGGTTTCAAATGCATTGCAAACACGTCTAACAAAAGGACCATTTAAGTCCTGCACATTGTTGTTTTATAACTAACTTTACTCACGAGCTTGCCAGATGTCATTGCAAAAACAGGCAAATAGTGGCAATTATGGGCTTTAAAGGTATTTACATTAGCAGGCCAGCTGTCAACATGATGGATGAATGCGAGAGAAAGAACATGGAGGAAAGCTTAAAAAAAAGAAGGAAAAAAAAAAGAAAAGGAGCTAGCCATCTGTGGCTAACTCCTATGTGTCCGCCAGAAAGCTAACAAAACTATGAGAAACCGTAAATAAAATTCATAAACGTTTATAACAGGGCTAGAAAATAAGACCGAGCGCAGAAGTATTGAATGCAGGTGGAGAAGGTGGTTAGTTTTGTCCTAACACGTAACTCTCGAGAAGAAAAGATGCAGCGTTAGTGCAACATAAGCTAGACATGCTAACTAACTAGCAATGCTGGTTGAGTACTGCAGGCAGAAAGCTAGCAGCTACGCGGCTATCATCCTGGTAATAAGTCGACGTTTAGTGTGTTTCGGCGTGCTTATGTGTTTACCTCTCCTTGGTATTCTGTCCTTTTCACACTTAAATGCACTCGAGTTTTATATTGCGATCTTTCAGGGTTTTTTTTGCCTCCAACGAAACCCCGCCCCTTACAAGTCCCTTTCTTCTTCTTCTTCGTCTTCTTCTTCTTCGTGTGGCGGATAACATGCACCGCCCGATGCTGCCACCTACTGCATCGGAGTGTGCAGATCACATAAACAAAGTTTGAGCTTTTAGGTTTGGGTAAAAAACACAAAAAAACTCAATATTACCAAACTTTTAACCATAACGTTCATTTAAATATAAATTATTACTAAAATGTGTTTTGCTTGAAATGTTTTTATTAAAACATTTTACATTCATTAAATCTCCAAATGTGAGTGCACTTGGGTGTGTACTAATTTCTCCACTACAATGGACATACTTAAACTAGTATCACACTTTATTTGTTTATGGAATCTTAAAAGAAACAAAAAACATTAGTGGCTTGAAATCGTCCTTGAAACAAACGTTTTATTACTGTTTATTAATCTAGAGGCTGATTCACGGACCTAGCAGAAAAAATGCCACTTGATTAACACAAAAAGCAAAGATGGAAACAAACCAAAACAATCATAAGTGCTCACGCTGACAATAATAGTGTAACTTGATTCACAACTGAACGTTCCTAATCATATTTAGCCATCAAAGTTCAAAAATCCTGCTGTAATCCTTAGTATTAATCATTTGAAATGAATAAAAATATTACAAACTTCGTTATTTATATCCTCAGAGCTGTAACATTTTAACAACCATACTCTATTGATATAAGAGGTGTATTGAAAATTAAGTGCATTCATTGCAGCTCAATCCTAATAAAGCAAAGCAAAGCATCAGGCATGAAGCGGCCTGAATATTTGGTCAAAAGACAGTCGACTCTTCTCCTATAATGTTGGAGTGTATCTGATGTTTGGGTCTGTTTTATATTGTAAGCATCCAAACCAGTTTACCCACTATAATATTCATCATTAAATAGTTTTGTGATCATTAATATTGGTATTTTGCTGTCAATGTTCATTTATTACATCTAAATACAAGTACATATACCCAATATATATCTAAATTGTTGATATAAGTTATGAATAGCATAATTCATATATAAATATCTTCTAATTTTTCATCACTGCCTAGTAGCATATATAAGCAACAATTAGGGATTCAAGATATAATTCAGTTTAGATTATTTTGATGCTTTGCTTCAGAGAACAAATTTGTCAGTTAAGCGCATTCATTTATCAGCATTGTTGACCTTTCAGATAAATATGTAAGAGGACTGTTAGTTAAAGCTGTCAAGATCGGATTTCTTTCAGGAAGCATTTTAGGAAGATATTAGCATAGAAGCTTTTCCCCATAAAGTGTGAGAAAGGAAGATGCCCAACCAAAAATCTAAGTCAGTAAAGCTATTTCTACTTGTGAATCGAGGCTGTAAGCACAGTCAAAGAACTTAAAATAATACAGTTACATTCTCAAATTACTTCTTTCACTTTCAATATACAAAAAACAAACTACTTAAAGCCAAATGACACAAGCAAAAGCACTTGTGTGTTTTGTAACCTGCAACTGTCAGTGCACAACCATGACCCATGAAAAACAGCTTGTGCAACAACTTCAAATAATCGTCAACCATTACCTAAGCAGAAAAAGATGAGCAATATGACATTAAGCTTAAATCAGGTAGGAAGCCAATTTCTTAACTGCTCCCTTTTGTGCCAGATTTCCACAGAAGAAATGTCACTCTTTATTGTCACTTTGTAATATTGGATAAATCACTCATTTGTTTGTCATCAAACAGCTGAATGAAAAGCATGGGGAAGGAAGAGCAGACCGGTCTGTCAGCCCGAGGAGTAACATGCCCGTAAGTGACGAGCAGATCACACAGTCGTTGCTCTAGGCACAAGTCTGGAATACACGCAGTGTCGACAGGTCCTAACCTAAACCAGAACAAAAAAAAGCAAGACTTGTGTCTAACAGCAACCTGCCGCTTGAGAATAGTAAACTGTGTCACACAGTGAAAATTTCTGTCCCATTTCTGAAGTATTTGGGTCACATAGGTAGTAAGTGGTCATCTCTCTCCTCTTGCTCCTCTTCTAAAGGCTCTGTGGCCACGCCCCTGTAGGCCGGGGCAGCCTCACGATTTTGTGACCGACACACAAAGTCACATCCATCCTGTAAAGAGTGGGGGTTAAGTTTGTTATGAATTTAAGAAAAAGCACACGAGCATGATGTTTTAATGACGTTATGCATCAAATGTAGTAGGCTTACCGCTGTCATATTGCCAACTTCCACCCAAAAAGCATAATTTGGGAATTGCTCCATCCCTTTGGCTCCAACAATCAGTCGTTGGTAGAGGAAACCTCCAATGAGATAAACAGCCAGAAGACAGAAACCACTGAAAGAAGAGAAGGTCTGTGATCACTAATCATTCATGTGCTTTAACCGTTTAGGGTTTTTGTGTCATAACAGGCTGTATTTACGCACATGATGAGTATTATGGAGCCAGCGCTGATCTGGGACTGAACAACTTCACACAACAAACTGGAGTCCAGTTCAAAGAGGTAGAAACAGTCCTGCAACCTCTGCCTGTCCTCCAGCACCACCTTCATCTGGCCCTGGGAGTGAGATGGTGAGACACAAAGGTTAATACAAGCCAACACAAACTAAGAAAAGGAGACGGGGTGCAGGACTACATGTCACACAGGAGAAACATTAGGCCATCTTCAGACCTGCATTGCACTGTGTGAAAAAAACAAACACCTTTATAAACGCATTTATTTCAATAAACTGCAGAGGTACGGACACAGAGGGCTCCGGCAAAAAAAAAGTTGACCCCGATACTAATTTTAGACAACACAATCTGACGTCATCAACAGCATTCTGCAATGCACATGCGAACACTCTCTTGTAGATTCATATGTAACATTTAAGGAAATTTTAATGGCTTCCTTGTTAACAAAATGAAGAGTAAACTCAGTGTGATAATTAACAGAATTTTAAAACTGTGTGTCGTAGTATCATAAATCGCTGTGCAGAGTTTGTGGATCTGTTTCTCAAAGATGCCTTCCTGGATCATATGTCATCTGGGACCTGAAGCAACCTGCCCCTACAAACGCAGCCCCTCACCTTTTTTGTTTTGAACACATTGACATTTTTGGTTTGAACCCTCTGGGGCCATATTCATAAAGCTTCCTAGAACAAGAAGTTGCTCCGAGTAACGATATTCTAATAAGATTCTTAGAATTATAACTTTTTCAAAGAATTCCCCCTAACATATACGGCACAATCCTGGTAAAGATAATAAATTATTCAAGATCCCTTAAGAGAGCTGTTGAGGGGAAAGACTCTTAGAAGTAGGGAGGAGGACTTTTAAAAAGGCGCAAGAGTTACTTAAGCAGAGTAGAAAATGGTGGTAAAACAAAGAGGTTGGAGAAATATTCTCTAAAACCCAAATGACAGTGAGTTAATTACATGTTTCATATTAGATTGTGCTGCGATAATATTTGTGGTCAATCTCATTAGAGATGCGCTCACATCTCCAACCAAATGCAAAAATGCCATAATGAAATCACAACACTAAAGGATTTGGTAACTGGAAAAATGCCAGATTGTTTGCTGGTTCGTATATTTACAATCCGACCCACGCCCCTGCTTATATAAACTTAGCCAGACATCACAGAAACTCATGAAAGCTGAGCCATTTTCCCCAGTTAATATCAAATAGATTAAGTACTGAGAAGTTTCCTAAATCACTGCTAAGCAATGACTCTCTGATAGTATTCTCAGAATATTTGTGAATATGGCCACTAGGAAGATATCATTCTTTTCACAAAATGTTTGATCCAAAAGCCATCTATGTTTCCTTTACCACATCCACTTTCTTGTCACAAGAGATCATGATCATGGCTCTCCTCATTTCCTTGGAACAGTGGGCGTCATATTTGTCGCCGTTTGTGTAGATCAACATCACCCAGTCACCTGCAAGAACAGTAAAGTGTCAAAATAGACTATGCAGACACAATACTGATCTAAAGCACTTGATGAAATGTTTAATCTTGTGTTCAGATATAATTCAATACTTAACAGTTAACAATTCTACAGCATTTTTGGGCTTATTATGCTCATAGTGTCTCTCAAAACATAATTTGATGCTACAAACTAAGATTCCAATTAACAGATGGTGATGATGTCCTTTTATTCTGCAGATACTTACTTCCTCCAATGGCCTGCGTCGCATTATACGAGCCAATCATTGTCGGTTTACTCTCTGGTTTCTTGCTGTCATACTGAATAACCCCGGCTCCGGGAACACTCCCTGCATCTCCACACAACCGGAACACATATGTGTAACTCTCAGTTCCAACCATGGTCACTGCCGTAAAGCTGCCAACATGAGAACAAAGTAAACGATTAATAATATGTGAGACAGTGAAGAACACCGAATAGCAAAAGGTCAATCAGGCAAAACGTTTCAGTCATGATTGGTTTGCATATTCAATTAGTGCTGTTTTTTGACGGGCAGGATTAACAGGAAATCCAAAAACAATCTAATGTCATATTGATGGCCGAAGAGGCAGGAATACTGCTGAGACACTTTCTTACTTCTTATTGGCAAGTGGTTCGAGACGATTGAGGACTTTGCGTTCAGATTCAGTCTCGATTAACAGTTTACAGCTTTTGGTGCTGTCAGTGCTGAAGACCCCACTCCCACACAGGACCAGCTGAACTACCAGGGTCCACACCAAGAAGGACCCTCCACCGTGACTGTAAACCACCTAACACAGATGTTACAAAAAAAAATAAATAGTTGACACTTGGGAAAAAAGGTTGATTACATTTAACACCAATCAATTCTCAAATATATTACTTATAATTCATTAGAAATAAGGGTTGGATATAATTAAAATATATAATGAGAAATGATATAAAGTGTTAACCAAAAGATTTTTTCAATACAGCTTAAACCAAAGAAAAATAAATGTGGTCGTTCTATGTTAGCTATCACTTTTAGAGCTGAACGGAGTGGGCAATTAATCAATTACTCAATTGATGGGCATCTATTTTGATAACAGATGAATAATTTAAGTCATTTTTCAATCAAAATTGCAAAAGAATTGCGAGAATTGCAAAACAAGCTATTTAAATTCTTCCTTAAGCACTGGGACATTGTTACTTTTTTGTCATTATTATTCTACAAGCTAAATAATTGAATCTTATATGAAAGTAATAGTAAATTGCAGCTCCAATCCTGTTGAAATCTCTTTTGTGGACAAAGTTGCAAATCAAATAACAAGACTGTTTTATGGTAATATCGAATTTTCATATAATTCTTGAATCAATGTGATAAAGTACCTTTATTTCTCAGGTATTTAATTCATTGAATAACCAAAAACAGAGAAAATATATTTTTCTATTCCGTGCATATTGATCTATTGCCTTACCAGAAAACAACCAACATCAGTATATTACATATACCACTAAGGTGTAATAAATGGTGGAAGGCATGCTCATTCATGTACTTCCTCAACAGAAAAACAGAAATGGAAAGAAACGTCCTGTCCATTTCTTAGACAAAATCCATTTAAAGTGTAGGCGGCGCAATATGCATTATTATATCAATAAATCAAAAATCATTTGATTGGGAAATTAAGTTATGAAACCACATACTTTAAAGTGTGTGCATGCAAAAGGACTGCTCGTCTGCGCATGAGGCAATAACTTTAGTAGAGGAAACACAGTCGGATATAAATGCCCCTATGGAAAGCTTAACACAGTTTGACTTTAGGCCACATTGTGCACCTACCTTCATGACTTCTTATCCAGTGAATAAGCTTGAAAGGCTTCTTTGTTAGTCCCAGTTTAACAGATAAACATGTAGACCGTTGTGTAGTGAGCTTCCTTGCGCTAACCTCGCTTCCTGGTTGACTTTAATAAAGCAATAATGCGGCTATTTTGTTATGCAAATAAAAAAAAGTACACGTGCATGTACTCGTAAGTTTTAAAGTAACGTTATTAGCCGCACGCTTTGTCCTGTCCTGGATTAGAAACCCGTTTTTCCTGAAGTATTGTAAAGTGGCATCCAAAGAGGCTAACGGGCTCCATGCAGCAGCGGAGTGCGGAAGTGAAACTAAACACAGGCGCGCACGTGACCGTTCGAATGCAGCGCGACCAATGAGCTGCGGCTGAGCCCCGCCTCCCACAATGCATCAGCTGACCAGAGGACGTACAGTTGAGTGAGACAGAGGATTGTGCCAAGCATGTGGGTACAGTTGGAAACGACGATGGTTTTATCCAGTTCAAAGGAAAGTGGGATAAATATGATGTGTGGGAAGAACCAGGAAAGATGAAACAGTTAGAGCAGGACTTAGATTTAGACCCACTGGACTAAGCAGTACGCTACTAATAGTAAAACACACATGATACGGGTTAATGCGATAACCCTGGCCACGAGGAAACATGTTGAGCATGTGATGGTTCAGTGTCAGCAATATGAAGAAGAAAGAAGGCAGCTATTTACAAACCTGAGCAAGATGAAAGTACATTTAGATCTAATAGATATTCTGCAAAAGAACTCAAGAAGTAAGCCTCGTCAAATAGTCTACTATATCAGTATATTGGACTAACTTATATTATTGAGAAAACGTGAGCCCGTTTGTAAAATATATTTTTTATTTAATTTTCAATAATGTAAGACTGTTCCACACTCCACAACTCCACAACCAGTTGGTGGCGGTAATACGCAAATTCGTTGTTCAATAAACCCCAAAGAAGAAGAACATGTCTGCAGTTTCCTCTGTGTGCTTCTGTTAAAGCTGCACAAACCACTACAAATATTTGATTATTTAATAAGATGCATCTTCAGATCAAGTACAATATTCAAAAAACAGTACAAACCTACAAAAAACGGGTTTCCGAATTCACATTAGATTCGCAAATTAGTCGGTATGGACACAAAACAAAAAACATTAATTATTTGGCATGATTTTACTTTTCACCAAATAACAAAGATTTTGCATTTATTTTTCCCAATAATCATTTTCTCTCTCTCTCTCTCTCTCTCTCTCTCTCTCTCTCTCTCTCAGCATGGCATCTTCTTTGTTTAAATATTATATTTTGCTTTTTATGGACAAACACATTGACTCATGGTACGTAGCCATTACATGATAAATAACAGGACAAAGTCAACAAGACAACAAACAAACAACTCAAACTTAAAATCAAATAAACAACAATGACAATAAAATGATATAACTAATCAAACATTGAGAGACACAGGGCAGCATCTCGTACCAAGGATCAGGTATTCAATCACATCCCCAATACAAGATTAAAAAGAGATTGAGAAAGGTACATCTGATTTCCATACATTTTTGAAGCAATGGCCAACTAGATTTCAGTGAGCTTTATAGCATTGCTATTTATAAGGTTGGATTTAGTAAAGTTATCCAATTAACATTCTCCAGGTCCAATAAAAAATCAACACCATGAAAACTGGATAGGGTGTCGTATACCCCCCTGCCAAAACGTCGCTAGTTTAGGGCACTGCAAAGTGAAGGGTAAAAATGTTCCCTCTTCTAGACCACCTCAAAAACAAAGGGGGCGAAATGTTGGAGTTGTATTTGTGCAATTTATATGGAGCGATATAGAGCACAACCTCATTTTGGCACTACAGAACACCACAGTCTCAGAATACACTGTCTGGGAATCATGAATGTTTGTACACGATCTAGGGCAATCCATGAAATAGATTAGAAGATATTTCAGTCTGGAACAAAGTGGTCGACTGACCAACAGACTTTGCCACTAAGGCTAAAACTATTGATAGAAGTCTGTGTTATCTAGCTTTAACTTTGATTCTGGTCTTTTCATATAGAGGTCCTGTTAGCAAAATCTTATCATGTTGTTGGACTTTGGTGCTACACTATGTAGCCTATAATAATCCAGGGCTCCCCAACAACCTTAACCATCAATTTCATAAAAGTGTACCAACATACAATCACAGTTTATCAAGTACACCAAGCTAAAGCTAATGTGGTTTAATACAACATTCCTGCAATCCATACAACTCCATGAGGGCTAAAATGTTGTTTTCTTTAGAGAGGTGTTGATTTTATTTTTGGTCATTTTGAAAGCTGTTTGTGTTGTTGTTCAATTTTATTGCGTTACAATAAGAGGTGTCCATGCCCCTATTGTTGGCATGGACACTATATTACAATTTTCTCTCTTTACCAGCGCCGCAGACTATGAGACTAAATGAACATATTTTCAAAAAGAAAAGTATGCTTTTGAGCACTTGGAACTGTGCGATGATTGTCCAGTTATACATTGTATTTTATTTTTTACAACATTGTTGTTTGACTTTGTTTGCCTGTGATTTTATTGATGATATATATTTATTCATTGCATTGTTGGTAATTATGTCACTCAATCACCTGACTTTATACAGTTGTGATTTAATTTCCCTCTTCTCTTAATGTCAACCAGACTAAACTAAACTACAGCCTCCAAAATTATCATAAAGTTGATTCAAAACCTCTCTAATTTTGTGTAACAAAGTACCTAGCAATGGTGGCATCTGAATGTCCTTTGTCACTGAAACAGCATGAATATCAAATATTTATGAAGCTAATAATTTTGCTATCATATATTGCTGTGCTCATTCTCACAGGAAAGTTCCTGATTAAATAACATTATTATAAAACCATGTAAGTAGCATCATTTGAATATGAATTGCATTTAAGTAAGGTACGTGTACAAAGTAGAGTGCAAGTATGTGCAGCCACAGCACATGATGCAAAACTTGTTTTATACACATTTCATTCATCATCATGAATTTTAATACAAGACATGACCTTTAACCTGTTACCGATCGGATGGATTTCCCTGAAACAGTCCCACATTCTTCTAATCTTAACCCAGTTTGCATTGATTTAAAGAAGTATTTAGAATGATAAGATTAAAGACGATTAACATTCATCAGTAGCCTGAGTGTTTGCTCAATGTATTTAAGAGAACAGTCTCCTTCATGAGGAAACAGTTGAACAGAATCCATGGGAAGAGAGTTCAGTTTGTACAGGTTGTTTTACCTCCTAAGTTGCCATAATTGTTAACTTCTTACCTTTAACAGAAATGAAAATCTTTACATTAAGAGAAAAGTACTACTATAATACTATAGAGAGGTCAATTCATTTCAATTACTTTAATGGCATTTACAAATTAAAAACAACGTCCGTTTTTTATAGACAAAATAAGCAACAAAGCAAGAGATGTCTAAAATGTCAGAATGGATAGGCTTCAGCACCTTCTTTCCTGAGCATTGAAAGCAGATGTGGATAATAGATATGTACAAAATATGTTTCTCCAAAAATGTTCAACTATTTCTTTAAAAAAAACGTAGCCATACACACTCATTTGACAAGCTATTTGGTAGACTTAGCTAAAACTAATGCCCTTATTGATGCAAATGGAAGTATAAATTGCAATTCAATTTAACAAACCACAAAGTCTGCAACATAACCATAACATCTAATTACAACAAAACTGAACCCTTTAATAATTATGTGAAGATTTATTGCAGGGGTTTGTTATATGACATGATATAGTTTAAGGTAGAGGTATCTAATAAGCTTGCAGCTTGAAAATTAAAAATAATTTTAATATTCTGTAATATCAATTAAAATTCAGTACAAATCTGAATGAGAAAGTCTGTAAATGTATGTAATTAAGTAAGTGACGGTAACGTGAAAGAAAACCTGAGAAGTGCAACAAAACAAAGGCACAAGTGAATGTGAAAGTGGTATCAGTCTTATTGTCTTTATTTGATAATGTTAATGAAAGAGCTGTGGTGCTCACTTCAGCACTCAACTTAGTAAAACACTCATTGTTAAACAAATCATTCACAGATCACGCTCGTAAATGCCCTTCCCTTGGTTTCCTCCTCTGTGATTGCTTAATATTTTTTTATCATAAGAAACGGTTTGTATATCCCTTTCTCCCCTCTCTTTACTACCTGTCATGGGAATGTAGGGAAGTTTTTATGGGCCTGAGTGACTTTTCCACCAAACTTTGTGTGTGCTCAAATCTCACTTTCTGTCTCCCCTCCCCCCTCTCTCCCTTGTGTTATCTCAGACCTTGCCTTACCTGGCTGTGTGTGTTGTGCAGACACACCTGGCTACTCCAAAACAACCAATCAGTGCTCCAAGACAGAGACACGAAGGAGGTGTACTTCCTGTGTTTCACGAGAGAGGAATGGGGCAGGAGAGAGGAGAGAGTTTTGTGCTTTATTTTGCCAGCGGGGGCCCACACAGGCTTCCACATCAGCAGTAAAGGGGACTAAAGTAGTGGACAGGCTCGACAGACTTTTGCTTGATTTATTAGAAGATCTCCCTGTTCAGCAACAGCCAAAGGGAGGACAAGACAGAGAGAAGGAGGAGGGGAAAGATAAGTGTCAATCTGTTGAAACTTGTTTGGGAATTTGAAGAAGGAGGGGAGGTGGGGCGAGACAGAGAGAGAGAGGCAGCAAGAGAGAAAAACAAGGAGAGCTCAAGCGTAAACATTAAGTTTTTCACAAGAGCTAAAGAATTGAGAGGAAAGGGCAGCTTTGATTGATTTGAAAATGGAGGACATTCGCGTTGTGAGCTAGACAATGTGAAAACAGGGAATTAATTATTGTGTGTTGTGCAATCCTATGCTTTTGAGCTGAGCTGGACCCAGGGGGAGTCTACAGAACTCCCCAGGATACAACATTCAGGTGAGCTGCTTCGCTATTTATTTCTTCATGAACTCAGATGAACACTTCTTCTGTAAATTGCTTCTAGTTTGAGCAGATTTAGATGCAGCCTAGTTATGGTTTACATGTTACATGTCGTGCCTATGTGTCACAGGCCCTCGCTTTCTGAAAGACTTCTTTTTGTATGCTGTACATTGCAAGTCTGTGCTGCATTCTTAGAGAACTGTAAGAGGGTGTCACCTTTTCTCTGGCATACCCTTTACTGTAAAGTTATTATACAACCACTGGCTTAGAATATTTAGCTCTAAAGTACAAAGGCTGCAATTTAGTGCATTTGACAAAATAAGACTATAGCAGACTGAAGACACAGCACTGTTCAGGTAGTAGTAACGCTAGAGAAATATAGTTTATGAGTATTCAAACTCAACTCTGTGACATTTTCTTAGTATGTAAAATGTTGCAGACCTCTCCATGTTGCTTAATTTGACCTGCATTTCAGTGTTTTGCCCTGAAAATAGTTTGACTCTCAATGCTTGATTGCTAAATTGACCATGTGGACCGTTGCTTTCTTTTAGGTTCTCCAAATTATGATACAATGGTGACCAAAAGGCCCAGCTGCACCCCCTTTGACACTTTATCTAACATAAACACATCTGACTGCAAGCTTCAGCCAGGTGGAAAAATCTCCCGGGATCCAAGTCCCAGGCCAGCAATGACTGCCCAGTCGGAGCGAGAGAGAGACTGGAGGAGGGAGAGAGAAACGGAGAAAACGAGGGACAAAGCAAGATACAAAGATATGGACCCACGGGAGAGATATTATGACAAAAGAGACCGAGTGCCTGCACCCCGGCCGAGAGAGGGAGAAAGAGAGTGGAGGGAGAGAGAAAGGAGGCAGGGAGATGACAGAAGCTGGAACGGGAGGCCGCTGTCGACTCTAGAGAGGGAGACTTTGAGAGAGCTAGAAAGGGGGACGAAGAAAGGCGACACATTTCCCAGAGTGAGAAAACGAAGCGCAGATCGTGGTAAAGGAATGCCGTCTACCGCCGAGGTGGATGATGAGAGAGGAGAAAGAAGGCAGCGAGATGGGCCGAAAAGAGTAGAGCCAGATGACTGGGAGAGAGAAAGAGAGAGGGCAAGGCAGAGAGAGAGGTACAGAGAGAGGGAAAGAGGTGAGATGAGAAGCAGGGGAAAGGAAGAAGGAAAGTACCCTGTAGGAAGACCTGTAGAAGATGAGCAATCACGAAAGAGGGAAAGATATCCGGAGCCAGGTGTTGGTTTTCGAGACAGGATGAGAGAAAGGGGGGAGTCATGGGACAGAAGAGAGAGAGATGCAGGTAGAAAGAGAGAAAAGCCAAGGCCAAACATGGGAGAGAGGGAGGCCAGGATGCCTTCTCCACGCAATCCTAGAGACAGGGAAAAGGCTCAAAGCAGAGAGGGAAGGAGGGACACCAGGAGTGAAGGAGACAGTGACGAGAGAGAACAGAAGAGGGAGAGAGTGAGAGACAAAGAGAAGCAGGAGTTGACATATCAACACAGCAGAAGTGAGGGGGACGATACTGGCAAAACACAGAGGGAGAGAGACGGAGATCGGCGAGGAAACAGGGAAGAGGACAGGCAGAGATATAAAGGTAGGGACGGAGAAGTGGATCGATCCAGGAAAAAGGGAAGGGAGGAAGATGGGGTGAGATACAGAGAGGTTGATCGGCGAGCTGTAAGGGAGGGAGACAGAAGGAAGGAAAATGTGACAGATTTGAAATATGACAGGAGAGAGGGAGACAGATACAAACAGTACGAGCAGAGGACAGGCAGGAAAGTGAAGGAAAGAGAGGTTGATCTAAGGTGGGATGGTAAGAAAGAGGCTAGAAGCATATGCCAAAATGAGACGGCTCCTAAGGCCCCGCCACGAGTCCAGAGCAGCGAAGAGTGGAGCAGCGACATGGAGAGTGAGATGAGACACAGAAGAGGCCGAGACAGTTATGAAGAGAGGGAGTCAGGGAGAGAGAGCACTGCTGAAAGTGACAGAGACGTAGAAAAACTGAGAAATCCGTCTGCTGAAAGAAGACAAAAGGAGAACAAAAGAAGCGAGAGGCAAGAGAGAGACAGGAGAGAGATGACAGAGCAGAGAAGGATGTGGTTAGAGCCACAGAGGGGCAAGAATAGTAAAGAGTTTGTCGACAGAGAGAGACACACAAGGGGGAGAGAGGGGAGGAGCAAAGACGAGAGGAGCATGGAGTCACAGGCTGAGTGGGAAAGAGAGGGGCGGCGAGTAAAAGAGGAACCAGATGAGAAAAACTTGGACCGAAGCAGTTACAGGGAGAGACATGAAGGGAGAAATGAGCACAGGGGAGACATGGAGAGGGAGACAGAGGGTGTAAGTGTAGATGGAGAGGAGGTGGGTGAAGAGTGGAGAGAAGTAGATAAGGGAGTGAAGGAACACATGTCTGATCGCGATGGAGGGATAAAGGGAGAGAACATGAGAGATAACACAGAGGAGAGTGACAGAGAGGAAGAGGGTGGAAGGGGTTATTTTGACCGCTCTGAGAGTGAAGGAGGAAGTGAGAAAGGGTGGAGTCAAGAGAGACACCGAATGCTGTCAGGAGAGGACGGTTTCGTGACCGTGTCCAGCAGTGGAGACGAGGAGGACGGAAGAGAGGAAGAGGAGTTTGAGGACTGTCAGGAATTCTGGGAGGGTGCATATAATGGCCGCTCACCTGTTGACGTCAAGGGGTGCGAGGGAGACGAGGAGAGGGGAATGGGAAAGGAGGAGGCAGTTGATGAGAAGGAGAGGGAGAAGAAGCCCAAGTACCTCTTCTGTGTGATTGGGCAAACGTTGCCCCGGTCAAAACACAAAGAGACGTCACTGTCACAAGTTGATCACATGGAAGGTGTTGAAAGAGACAACCCAAACGCAGAAAGTCCTAATCATTGCAGCGATGAGGCCACACAGCAACCTCATGATGACCGTCATCCGACACTGAGGAGAAATGATGAACGCCCAATCATCAACTTCAAGAACACAAAGAGCAGGAGCGAGGGCGACACGCCAAGGGACGAAAGGCCAGCCACAGGAGAAACAACTGAACACGATGTCAGATACAGAGCCTCGTCAGTGGGAATGAGGAGCAAAGTTGAGCCCCCGTACGCCGAAATAGGGACGATTAAAAGAGACTCAAAGACTGAAAAACTTCTCATAGAGTGGAGAGAGAAAAATAGAGACGGTGTGGAAGAAGAGAGGGATCAGACTTTGCCGCTCCCGAGTAATCCCTATGGTGATGTTTGCTCTCAGGTAAATTTGGAACAGATTCAACCCATCTTGGAGGGAATTAACACCACAGCAATGAGTCCAGAAGAGGTGGAGGCCATTCGGATTCGAATGAGCGGGGCATGGAGCATGTCTGAAGAGCCCAAGCGGCATTCCCAAGCCCCCCACCTCAAATGGGCCAAAGATGTAGTGCGGGAGATCCTGGGCCGCTCAGAGGAACATATTGTTGATGAGCCTAATGCAGATGATGGAGGAAACCAAGGGGTCGACCAGTGCAAGACAGAGATTAAGAGCGACAAACAACAGGAGGAGGAGGCTGCACAGGTGACTGTAAAGGTGCCTGTTGTTATGTTGGGAACTGACGAACTGCACTCAGAGCCAGAGCTGGAGGAGGAAGAGCCGTTGGAGGTGGAGGGACTGAGAGGTATGGGGCAGAGCCAAAATGACATGCATGCTGACCAGTTCACTGCTATGCATGGTGGTGACACACCTACATACACTCATGCTGACACACTGTTAGACACAGAAGGGAAGGAGGATCACAGTTTGGAGAAAGAATCCGAAACGTCTGGTCACCTTCAGTTAGAAGAGGCGGCTGTAGAGGAGAAACTTAGCGAAGAGGTGGGTGATGAGGCTAAATTATCAGAAATGGAAAAAGAAGCAAGAAGGGAGAAGGAGGTTGAGATGTATTTATCTGTGAGCAACACGCTGTACAAGCCAAACAGCTGCCCCATTCTTAATTATGAGTCAGAGTCTGACCTCCTCGTTCCCTCCAGAGGGGGAGAGGGTGGCCAGGAGCTGGAAGACACAATGGGTGGGAGTGAAGAGGAGAGGCAGGGAGAGGAAGCTGAGGAGAGGGGTACTGTAGAGGAGGTGGGAGAGGGAGAGGTGTTCACAGAAAAGAAAATAGCAGGGGGGACTCTGTCGAACAGCTGCAGTTTCCGAGATTTGGCTCGCTTTCGAAGAAGGGGAATCCGTAAAACCACTGAAAGAAGGAATGGAGAGCTTGTAGAAGCTGAAGAAGAAGGAGAAGGAGAAGGAGAAGGAAGTGGTGGAAGGGATCGCAGAACCAGAATATTCTCTACAACAGGTAAAAAAAGAAGATGGAGGAGGGAGGCACTGACTGCATCTGTCTTGTTTCTCATCAATCAGCATTCAAAAAAAATTAATGTATCTCTTCAGGTTGTATTTCAGACACGACTGCCCTCAGAGGAAGTAACCTTTAAATGAAGCCAACATTTGATTTTAACACACAGACAACTTTAATCAGAGACAATCTTCTACTCATTTCCTGTTTTACTGTCTGGGAGTTTCTTGCATCCTTTTTTTGTCGTCAAATTAATCACAGAACCCAAATTCTGAGCGGAAAACTCAGCTAAAAGACATCATCAGTTTGCTGATCTGATCACATTACATCAAACTGCGTCACAGTGTTGAGGAGGACAGGTAGTGGGCGGAGATCAATGGAGGGGGAGGAAAAACCAGTAGCATGAGCTGAAAGACTCGAGTTGATTCTGCTTTGAGACATAACAAGAGAAGCATGACTTTTGGAAACATTAATCCATCTATTCTGTAATGCTTTTTGGAGCAGGGTTACTAACTAACTAACAATTATTTATTTTATTTATTACCTATTTATTTATTTTTGTTTTTATTCATTCATCCAAACTGCCACTGGAGTTCATAGTCAGTTAATTAGAATATAGCGCAAGCATGCTGTTGTATAATGTTTCGACGAATGGATACTTTTTTATTTCAGATGATGAGGATGATCGAAGCAAAAGCTGGGGAGAAGTAGAGCTGAGGTGAGTGAAACAAATCACACACATACCACATGTTAAAAGACAGTAGTGGTCTAGATGTGTCAGATGATTTGATTTAAGTTTAGGGTTATATGGTTGATTGTCCTTTAATATAAAAAACTCTCATAGTTTAGCAAATGGAAGTAATTTGAATCACTCTGTACAGTCCTATTTCTGTATATTCAATACAAATGTTCCACACTAAAAAGCAGTTTAGACAGTTTAGTCAACTCTGTCTACCAGACTTTATGGTTATAAATACATTTTTCTTCGTGTGACTCTTTCTTTGCACTGTAGGAATGTTTTGGACACAATCGACAGACGGAAAAGGAATTCAAGGTTTTTCAGTGAGTGCCTTTTACCCCTTTTATTTCTGTTTCATTTATGTCATGCAGCTAAAAAATATTATATGAACTCTGTATGCACATATCAAACATAACAGGTTCATTACCACCTATTTTCAAAACTTTTTTATTTAATAATTTTTTCACCAACACTTTTGTTTTATGGTAAATGTCAGTGTTGATTATTAGAAATGGCCATATATAGGACACAGTGACGTGTCTGCAGATTAGATCTACTCAGGCTGTGGTCGGGAAAATCATGACGCGGTTGAGCATTTCCCCTCAGTGTGTGTGATTCACCTCTGAGTGAATACATGCTCCCCAACTGTTTATCTCTCACTCTGAACATGTTGCGAATTCAAATGAAACGCACAAATGAAACCAAAGTCCACTGTTGGCTCAAACCATTTTAAAATGATGTTTTAAACAACCTCAAATGGCAGCGGGTCCCTAGGCCTATGATTCACATGAATATTGTGAAAAATGGGGCAGGTGTGTGTGTGTGTGTGTGTGTGTGTGTGTGTGTGTGTGTGTGTGTGTGTGTGTGTGTGTGTGTGTGTGTGTGTGTGTGTGTGTGTGTGTGTGTGTGTGTGTGTGTGTGTGTGTGTGTGTGTGTGTGTGTGTGTGTGTGTGTGTGTGTGTGTGTGTGTGTGTGTGTGTGTGTGTGTCGGGTATGTGATTGCATGTGTGTCTGTGCAAGCCAGAGACAGGTTTCTGCAAGTATTAATATATCCTAACTTGGCACAAAAACAGATGCTGCTGCAACTTTGCATTCCGAGAAGTATATGTAAAAGGAATGTTAAATGCAAACAACTCCTCTTGGGCTAAAATTGTTCCTGTTTCTCTCTCTTTTCTTGTTCCTTTGCTGCCTTTATTGTTCAATTTTCTTTCTCTGTCGTTTTCTCTTCTCTTCCGTTGTCTTTCCCTGTCTCTCTTTCTCCCAGATGCTGCCCAGCTCTACCAGCAGTACAACGAGGCCGCCCAGAACTTTGAGATCCTGCGTCAGGCTCGCTCCGATGCCATCTCAGTGTGTGAGGACACTGTCCGGTCTCCTGCTCCCTCACCCCCTCCTGCACGCAGACCTCTTCCTCCCCTCCCTCCTGTCCCGCACCCTCACTCCTTGTCCCACACGGGCTCCGTCACCAGTGCCAAAAGCTTGCCTCTCCCTGAGCCACCCAAGAGTGAAGGCAGGCCTTCCTCCCCACGTCTGTCTGTCTCTCTCTCACACTCTCTGTGGCGGGAGCTGCCGGGGGTGAGGAACAGTGCTGAGCTGGAGGAGCTCACAGAGGACCAGAGACGACTTCAGGAGGTAAAACGTTGTCCTACTGCACAAATGAAAGTCTAGTCACCATTTGATGGAAGAAGGTTTTCATACAGCTAGTATGAAGGATTTTATTGAAGTAAGAACTTTGTGCCAGAAACTTCAGTCAGCCAACTACCTCAGGCATTTGCGTTTCTTTGGACTGTTACTAGCACAACAGTCATACCTCAGTGAAATTCTGGAGAATTTTCCAGGCAAAAAAAACAACACAATGATTAGCGCTCTCTTTAAACCAGCTTCCGTGACGGATTTTGATCTTGATTAGATAAGATTTTTTCATTAGAGGTGCTAATATTGTTCCTTATTATGTAAAGTAAATATTAAGAAGCTAGTGTAAGAATCAGTGTCAAGGTTTCTGTTTCATTTTCTGCAAAGTTACTGGCACAACATTCTCACCTCGATGATATGAAAAATTAATGAAACGATAGAAAAGCTGCTGATGTGATCTGACGATCCAAAACATTTGGGAAGTGAAACTCTTAAACAACAAATTAATCTGTCAAATATCTGATAACTTTTGAAATGCATTTGTTTTCTATAGTTTTAGAGATTCACTTCTTCACACTTATTTACCACCTACACCATAATGACCAGAATGTTTTCGGGCGTCATTTCACATCAGCAGCTTCTCTATTCTTTCTTATATATTTCTTATAATTGCATGGTGACTTCTGTGAAATGACACGACTCTCATGAATAAGCTTTTCACAGTTCTTGCCTCCCACATTCAGTCTTGCCAAATCGCAGAATTACCCTCCCATTGATCCACTTTTTATTGGCAGACGAGTGTCTCCTGCCAGAAGAGGCGATTGCCTATGCATGTTGTTTTTCTCTGGTATTGAAGGTGTTTCCTTCTGAACTTGAAAAAAAAGTCTTTGTAACACTTACACTCATTGTGAAATCTTAGTTAGTCACATCCTTGTCAAATTACCACGAGCCTGTAAATAACTTGCAACACTGTGCTTGTTAGCTGACTCGGTGTTTTCATCTTTTCTAATGTATTTTTCCTTCTAGGTGAGATTTGAGGTCGTAACCTCAGAAGCCTCCTACTGCCGGAGTTTGGACATTGTTGTGGAACACTTTGTGAAGTGCAAACAGCTGGGGGCGCTGTTGACTACTCAGGATAGGAACTGGCTGTTCTCGCGGCTTGCAGATGTTCGTGCCATCAGCAACAGGTCAGAAACATTAAAATAAATTTAAAAAAATACATGAATGTCATGTGCAGGTAAAATGACTCAAATCTGTGGAAGAAATAAACTTAGAATATTTCTTGATTTTTGTTTCAGTTTTTTATCAAAGTTGGAGGAACGGGTGGAAACTGACATCATAAACTTCACCGTGTGTGATATCATCGCTCGGCACTGTCAGCGCTTCAAAATGGTTTATGTCCCCTACCTCACCAACCAGTCCTATCAGGACGCCACCTACCAGAGACTCATGTAAGTCACTCAGTCAAGCTTTTCTGTTCAGCTATCGTCTTTTTTCTGTTTTTATCTTTTTCTGTATTTAATTTTACATTTTTCCACAGGAATGAGAATCAAGGATTCAGGCGGGTTGTGGAGAAAATAGAGAGGAGTCCTGTTTGTCAGAGGCTTCCTCTCCGTTCATTCCTCGTCCTTCCCTTCCAGAGGATCACAAGAATTAAGCTGCTGGTCCAGGTGTGTGTGTGTGTGTGTGTGTGTGTGTGTGTGTGTGTGTGTGTGAAGTGAGTGTGAATTTCTGAAACAGCAAAGCTTGATGGTTCATTTGTTTGTTCCTCACTTTAATACTTAAACACACTGTTTCTGTCCAGAACATTGTAAAGAGAACAACACCTGGTACTGAAGAGGCGACTCAAGCCATCAAATCTTTAAAACTTCTGGAAAAGGTACAGTAAACATCCTCTTTACACTTTTACTACAAATATCTTGGATATCTTGATGGTGTAAAACTTCTCTCATCTTTTCTTTGATTTATCTCTCCTTTAGCTGATTAAAGAGAGTAACGACAGCATCACTCAGATGAAAAGCATCGAGTCACTGGTCTCTCTCAGTGCTAAGGTGGACTTTGAATGCAGGGTAAGTAATGGCTTCTGGGGACATAATCAATGGGATTACATTGTGATGATATGATCATGATATGATCATGATATGATCATGATATGATCATAACATGACTGATTTCATGCAAACTGTAATTAAAAACTAAGAAAATAATTGAGGATTTATTTTATTAGTGTTGAGTTTAATTTTATAAACTGATTTACATAATTAATTTCATTGGAAAACAATTATTCAACATTTTATTTTGCATATTTGTGCCATATCATCATATATCAATGTTGTACAAAAAGTTTATATCATGAAGTTTAATTTAGTCATAATTTCCAGCACTAATTAGTATTAGTATGAGTAATGTTTTTAGTGATGTTTACGTAATTCTCAACAAAACAAAACATGTGGCCAAATGATCTTAACTCAAGGGCCACTTACTAGCTTTTCAACCACAAGTCTTCATCTGTGTATGGAGTTCAATCAGTTGCCATGGAGACAGCTCAGTTGGCATCCCATGATCTGTAGTCATGTGATAACAAGGGGTCATATATATATATATATATGACAAATATACAACTGACCAAGAGATGTGGTTGAAAGCCCAAGAAACAGAGCTTGAGTTAAGATCATTTTGTCAAAGTTCTATTTCCAGTCTGAAAATTTTACTTTCATGCTCCAAAATAATAATTAAATGATGTCTTTGTGTCTCTGTTTTCTGTGTGTGTGTTTGTCGTTACAGACTCTTCCTCTGATCAGTCAGTCTCGGAGGCTGGTGCGGGAAGGGCCAATCACCGAGCTGATGGATTTCTCTCTAAAGGAGACGGAGAGGAATGTTTATTTGCACCTATTCAATGACTACTTGCTACTTTCACTACAAAAAGAGTGAGTCAACAAACATGTTTGAATAATCCCATTTACTACATCCTGTTTTCCTCATGTCCGCAGTCTTTCATCATCCCTTCAATCTTATCACAGTCTTTCCTTCCGCCATCTCATTTATCTGTTGTGCTTTCGTTGCTTCCAGAGGGGGAAGGTTCACAGTAATAGACCATTCTCCTGTATCAGACCTGCGTGCCGAGAACTGTCGTGTCAAACTCCACTCCCTGCAGAAGAACCTGTTCCGGCTGCACATGACACACAGAGCCCTGCTGCTACGGACCGACACACAGTAAGAGACTGAGACCCTAGCAGGGGATGACTGTGTGTCGTTTGTCACGTCACAAAGTGGAAAAAGTGGCAGATGATAAACTCGTCCTTGCTTTTTCTTTCTTCAGGAGTGATAAGCTACGTTGGATATCTGCTCTTTCTCGGCCTCATCCTGAAATAGATTTTTCTGCTGCACAAGGTGAAGTGTGCTACTTAGTTTAGACAATGCAAAATGCTAAGCTGTTGAAACCACCTTTTACTTCACTCGTTCTCTACATAATAAACACTCAATGTGTTACTTTATTGTGAGTTGTAAGTTTAGATTTCAAACTCTAAAGACTTAATTTCAAGTCGTCCTCAGCAACAGGTGCGTTGTCTCATGAAAGTTACAAAGTAAAAGATAGTATCATAAGAATTAAACAGTGATTGTCCAGCTTACTTTGAAAGGAAGTCCATGGTGAGGTTGGCAGTCTAAAAAGCACCCGAGGCACTCTGATTGCAAGTTAAAAATACTTTCTCAACTCATGGATAAAACCAATGCGTTTTGACTAAAACCTCTTTCATCAGGGTATAAAGTGTAATGACGACAGATGTTCAAGTTAAAACTTATCAAGAGGTCACATGGCATGTAAACACTGCCCACTGAAAGATTGTATTGAGGAATTTTGGGGGAAAAATAGTGATGTGATTCAACTGTTAAAATTGTGAATACATGGCATATGGCAAAGAAGGAAAATGTAGTGCTCATAGTATGTACACCTTTTGAGCTGCAGGGAAATACATTGAACTTCCATTAGAAAAAAATAATAATTTGGCTTCAATTAACCATAACTGAGTGCCACTGTGTTGGAGAGTCTCACTTATTACTGCTTATAATGAAACAGACCGATGTGGAATTCTAAAAAGAAATCTGACTTTGTTTCCATGAATGCATGGCATGTGTTAAAAGCCGCACACACAGGTGTTTTCAATAACCCTGGCTTATTAAACCTCAAGTCAGGTGGATGTTGGGTGGAGCTCTGCTTGGAATGACATGATTTCACATAAACTCAATGTACTAACCACAGAATTTCGCAGGCCCTGGTTCACTATCTGAGCATTACATAGTTTGCGTTATTGACCGATGATTCTTTATGACTGTAGTTCTGACTTCTCTCATCTTGTCTCCATACAGATTTTAAACAGATGCAGTGTATCCGAGCTATTGTTTCCCAGCAGCCTGATGAGCTGTCGTTGGAAAAAGCTGATATCATTTTAGTGCACCAACAAAGCAGTGACCGTAAGATCATCACACTACATTATTTATCATTCCCTTGTGGAAAGTGGGATTCACCTATGTAATACATGCAGCCTGGTATGAAAAGCAATAAGCTTTAATACAATTCTTGTTGGATTCTATTTTCCTCCCAGATTGGGTAGAGGGGACCAGACTTTCTGATCGGCATCGTGGGTGGGTGCCCGAGTCCCATTTGGAAACGATAACCAACTCGAGAGTCCAGCAACGCAACCTGGAAGATGCCCTCAAACTGACAACTGCCACAGCTGCTGTTTGACCGGCTGCTCCGACTAAATAAAGAGGAGTCCTGGATGAACCGTAAAGATTAAAACTCTGTTATCTGCTACAAACTGCTGGAAACTGGACTATGGACATTAAGTGCCCCAAATGGGGCATAAAATAAATTTCACAACAGTGCAGCAACTGAGAAACTGTAGGAATGCATCTCAATGTAGCATTGGGTGTCACTTGTTTCACCCGGTGGTACGATATATTGCTGTTAAAGCAATCTGTGAACTGCTGAGGCCTGCCTAAAAGACATTAAGGACATTGTGACTCTATTAAGTGTTATCTACAGTACATTACAATCATTGAGTGTGCTGTATTACATAAACTGTTGTTATAAGTGAAAATGTTTTTAAAGGGAAATCGCTTTTTTTCCCAAACAATTCTGTGCTTGGAAAATGTTTATTATTTGTGTATACTGGAGAAAGTCTAACAGTGTATGGTGCAGGTCTATTGTAAAGTTGGCCCTACAGAGCTGAAATAAATCATGCAAAATATAAAAAGAAAATTCAAAGATGTACAGAGACAGTGAAGACATTTCAATAAATTCAGATTGGTGGAGTAAATAACTTATTTGATATACATGCCTTATTGAGAGTGCCTTATTTCCTTTACCATTGAAGCTGTTTTGGTCATTTATAGATATAAATGTGACACATTGTACATTAGCTCGGCAAAGTTGCTCGTACAAAGGCAGTCTTTACTGTGAGTTGGGTGTGTTTCCTGACGTGTCTACAAGATCTGTTTACAGAAGAAAGGGATCGTGCAGAGAATGCACGTAGCCTGGTTGGGGCGTGGCCGTAGGCGTGACCCCAACGTCGGCGTGGCCTAGTTCCAGGACCTGCTGTTGGTTAGTTGTGCCATAATTCAGAGAAAACTGGGAGACAACCGAGTCAACAAGTGTAGACGGACTGCAGCGCCCATCCAATGAATGCACTGCAAACCTGTGTTTGCTTCCCTCTGAATGGACAGATTCCGCTGTCAATCTGCGTCCTCGTCGCTGATTGGTCCCAGAGGCAGTGGGCGGGCGTTGCAGTATTTGTTGTTTTCGTTCAGCAGAATAAGTCGACATCTTTGAAAACAATCCTATTCTCGTATTTTTTTTAAAGGTAATTTTCACCAAAGGCATTATTTTGAGAAACTTGGAGACTCAAGGGACCAGCGGAGTAAATCTGGAGTTTGTTGTGTTTTGAGTGAAAGTCGTTTTTGTCTTTTTTTCCACGGTATGTAAACAGTGACGTCTTCTCGACCCTATAGCTGCTATTGTTAGCATGGCCGTAAACAGCTGATTTCGATACATAAAGGGTGGAAAAAACGCCACATTTCTCACGATATAAACCCAGAGACGTTGGCAGTAACAACTCCCAACGTTTCGTGTTTTTGTGTTCATTATTTTTAACAAGTTAACCCAGCTGATCTTGTTGTGTAAAGTGACGTGGCCTCACGGTGACCCAGAACAGTGCCTCCTGAAACCAGCCCCATCGTGACCACAACGACATGTACATTAAAATAAAAGGAGAAGTGCAATGAGTTTGGTTGTAACTAGTGGCAGATTATGGGGTGATATGGTGTGCATGCACGAGGGTTATCATCGACTGCTTCACGTGACCCATCTATACTGGTGTTTACTTCCCCCACAGATTTATGGTGTATGGTATAGGGGTACATTCTTAAATCACGCTATTTGCATTTTATATCAATATTTCTACGCATATCTTTTCTGGAAATTCAATTTAATGTCAATTTGTTGATATTATAATTAGATAATACTGTTTTTAGTAGTCTGTTTTTGGTCAATCCAGTAAATGATGTGGAAAAACAACAACAACCCCTAATACCCGAAGAGGATGTCTTCAAATAACTAATTTTGTTCTAGATATTCATCAATGACATTTATAAAAAAGAAAATGACTAACAGAAACCGAAAATACTCTAATTTGAGAAACTGGTATCAGATGTTTGTTTGTTTTTTTCTTTCTGCCTATTTTTGCCTTAAATTGACTGAACAGATTAATCAGAATCAGAAACAGCTTTATTGGCCTTCTATGCATATACATACAAGGAATTTGAGTCAGATTTTTCCGTTGCTCTCTACATACACAAAAATAGACAAATAATCAAAAAAAGTAGAAGAAAGGTTAGCATAAACATTTAACTTTTATGTACAAATATAAATATGAATATATATGCTAAAGTGTATATATATGAACATAAAACACAATGACAATTGGAATGGCATTGTTCTTGTCACAAATCAAAGTATTTTACCACATTGATGCAAAAATCCTGATATCTACTCAGTAGATATCACAGAGCAGTCAATCAGAATGGTACTATAACTGAAGCTCAGTTAATTGATTGAATCAGGCAGTTAAATCAATCAACAAAAAACCAATTGGTTTGAAAAAAGATTAATCCTTTAAAATCTAAACATTAGTTAAAAAGCCATAGCTACCTTGGTGTAAAAATAATGGAAAATCTCTTACAGTGACAAATGTATATTATATACCACCCACATCTAATGTCTATAAGCAGATATTTGTATATAAATGCAGATATACAATCTGATTGTAGACATCATCTCATAACTCCAACTACATTCTTGTGCCTCATCTTGTTAATCGGACTGTAAACAATGACCGATGCACTGAGGAGGAAGTCTTGCCCCGGATATCCCATATCCAGATTTCCACTGGCTACACTGGAACCCTTCAGATTTTAGCTGTTTCCCCCCCAGAGCTTTCATCGTCACCAGACGGAGATTGACCCGTCCCTAATATGCCTTCCACAAAACACACATGATTCAAAGTTGCATACATCTTATCTTGCAATAAACAAAACTGTGCTCTTTAGGCGATCGATTTCACAGTCTGTCAGTTCTCTTTCTCCCTCCACTTGGTAAATACATCTTCTGTTAGGGACTTCATTTTTTCTTGTGTTGTTTGTTTCCTTGTATTGTTTTCAGATGGGCAGTCAGTACCAGCGCTCAGTCCCACTAGAGGTGAGGAGAGCAGAAGGAGAGAGAGTTCGGGCCAAGCATCCCGACAAGATACCGGTCAGTATGACATCTGGCAAATTTTTGATAACTGGTACTATCCCCCCTGAGTGACCTTCAATCGAAACTGGATTAGGAAGTTATGTATGATAATAGAAAAGTAATCTCGACTCTTCTAAAGACATTTCCCCAAATATAAGACAAGATATGAATTTGTATTATTTCAACTGTAACAGTAATAGTAGTGTGAACTAAATTGTTGTTGTTTAGATTTTTGCACAATAACATTCTTTTCTCTAGTGAGTCACGACTGAATTCTCTTGTTTCTTTTAACCAGATCATTGTGGAGAGGGCCACGAGGTCACGAGCTCCTGACCTGGACAAGAAGAAATACCTGGTGCCCTCAGATTTAACAGGTGAAACACATAAACACTTTCAAAAGATTCTCACATCACAACTTACAATCACACAAGCTAGCCAAATCCCGCAGTTTTTTGATACGTTGGCCTGGCTGATTTATCGGTTACCTGAGGCTTAGAACAATTCAAGTTTGAACAGCCACTGAACTTGCTGCTGACTCATCATCCAAACCTGAATGGATCAGTCAGTCGCTGTCAGAGATGCAGGTGGCAAATGGAGGTTAACACTAATCTGCCTCCCTCCTCTCTTGCTCTGATCTCTGATTTTACAGCAGACATTTTGACATGTCATAGCAGGAAAACTATTGGTGTATTTAATAATGGCAGATTCCACTTAGTGTAATGGTGGTATTGTCTTTGTTCACTGGGACACTTTATGGAACTTTAACACTTTAATTCCACCTTATTTTAATGCAAATTGGTGTTTGTAGTGTCTTTGTCTTCTCTTAAAGTTCTCTTAAAAATACAACTGTATTGTTTTCTGTCTCAAGACTTACCAGTGACCCGGTTGTATCCCACACTTGCTTGTTTTCTTTTAAATGCATATGAAATTACCTTTAATGACCATCTCGCTCTCTTTCTTTCCTTCCTTATTTTTAGTGGGCCAGTTGTGCTTCCTGATCCGTCAGCGTGTTTCTTTGAGACCGGAGGAGGCACTCTTCTTCTTCGTCAACAACTCCCTTCCCCCATCCAGTTCCCCTCTCTCAGCTGTATATGAGGTAACTGCACCCGTCCGGACACATGTTCACACGACGATCAACCCACACATCACCAGTACAAACGTATTGAGCTATTTGAGTTTGCCTATTCACAGCTGCAGAAATGCAATGTTTCAGGTTACACAAATATTTTTCACCTTTCCCCTCTTGAAAAAAAAAAAAAATGTCTTCGATGCTAGACGGATCTGCTTAGACAGCAATGTTGCTTCGCTTTTCTTGATCTCACGCACAGTCTTCCAGTAACCGCTTGCACATTAAGAAAAATATATTAATTCAAGCCAAATTATTGGCACATTCTGAAACTGAAAAGAGAAGTTTGTTTCTCACCAAGAAAAGGCAGCTTGTGTGTATTTGGATGTTGTTAAAGGCTAAGAAGATATAAAGCCAACATGTATTTAGAGTCATATTTTGGATATGAATTTTCCCAACTAATCAAATGGAGCCGACAGATAAATGCTTTTACCACGACAAATAGTTCGTTTGTTTAGCTAATAGAGCAGTTTTGTGTAGTCAGTGTAGGTCTGTCAGCCAATAAGCAAACTCTCACCTACACTTGTTTTGCTGATTTATGCTGAATTATTCATTTGTCTCTGACTTTGTTGTGTTCCAGGAGCACCATGAAGAGGACCTGTTTCTCTACTTGACCTACAGTAACGAGAGCGTGTACGGTGCCTGAGGGAGGACAAAAGACTGGAGAAAGAGAGAGATAATGAGAGGAGACAGAGTGAGACTGTCTGAGGAATAAAGAGAGTTAAGGCTGTTTGTAATGCATCACACCACTATTATTCTCTATATAAGTTTTGATAAGCAACTACAGTACATGGTGGAAGAAAGGCTTTGCAAAAGGCAGAGGGGACGCTGGTAGGGTTAAACGTCTTCAGTATTTTTGGCGTAATGCATTGAAGTACTCTTCAAGTTATGTTGATGGGCTTACTTGGTGAAAGTAGAAAGAGGAAGAAGATGAAAGGAAAGAATGAATGCATTTCAAAATGAAGTTATATTGAAAGCTCTCGTAATCTTTCTCAGTCGTCTGTATTTAATGCAAATAGTTTTCTTTTTTTTGTAAATTAATATCAAACTTTTGTGGGAAATAAAGATGAAAATGCACAAATTTCAGATTCTGTTTGTTTTTGTCTCCATCTCTCTCACTGGCGGTTTTAAAAATTTAAATCATAACCTTTTCTTTCAAAGTTTAAATTGCAGTTTTAGAAAATAGTTGCGCCTTTTATATCACATCACACAGTATAATACTTAAAACGCACATTAAAGACTAGTCATACCCACACACGCCTATCCAGAGAGCCACTTGTCTACTTAACATGTGGTTAAGGGGAAGCATAGAGATAGGAGAAATCTTCATGGGGAAGTGTTCTGTCTTTACCGATTAGGTGAGTCATACTTTCTGGACACTTTTAGGTCTGGGAGAATTTGTGGGTTTTTTCATTTTCAAACAGAAAATGTTGACACATTTCATCTGCATTAACGTCTGACGACAAAAGGTTACATAACTCAGTTGTCAGTTGACCAGCCGGGTCTGAAAGACTTTCCAGGCAAATCGAAATTTAGAGAAACAGAAGAGAGGAGGCATGGAGATGCAGGATATCACCAAGGAGGTGGAAAGAAGCAAAGAAGATGAAGGAGCAAGTGAACCGATGCTGGAGGTCAAAACTGAAGGTTTGAATTCAATTTAATAAACAAGCAACAATTAAACAAGCTTATATTTATAGAACTGAAAGTTATTCATTCACCTTATTAGCATTTCACAAAAAGGTTTATTTTTATTTTAATGAAATGAGCATAAAAAAATAAGATACTAGGCCTTTAAAATGAAGAGCTATTTCCAGATGGTTTCTGTCTGTGAAAATATGTCTGTCTGGGTTTTCGTCTTTAGAGGAAGGAGAACCAGACCACTACTCTAAGCTACAAATTCCATCAGAGGACATCTATTCGGAAGCTGTATATGGTGGAACTCCGGTCAAAACAAGATCAGGTACACTTTTATAACAATATAAAAATAAATTAAAGTCCTCTATTTGATGTACAGATGAAACGTCCTAATACAGCATCTTTCGGCATGCATTTAAGCAGGCCTGCCTGTCTTTATGAAAAAATAAAAAGGTCTTCATGGGTCCTCCTTAACACATATTGTTTCAACACTGCTTTATCATATAATCAAGTCATTCAATTTAAATTTAAAGGAAAAAGAAACAACATTTTTGGCTGTTGAATCAACTTCCCTACATTTCTTAGTTTTCAGGGAAGTGTTTTCATCATCATTGTTACTGTATATAAAACTGATGTTTATTAGAATGACGAGTATTGCTAAGAAAACAGAATAAAGACGAAATGTTGAAATAGCATAACAGTGTGTGTTGCCGTTGAGCAACACGCCTCTAATTTTGATAGTGATTAACATGATAAATAAACTAATTAAAGCGCACTAAAGCTACTGAATCACAATATATTCTCTTTTCTTTGAATCGATAGAACCAAATATACGACCCTTTGCTTACAAGGAAAATATTCAGTTTATATTTTTTAGGTTCAAGAGGCAGCAAGAATCTCTGAAGTGTTCTTGAAGGCTTGTTTGACTCTCCCTTGTTACACACTTTAATCACATATTTAAAGTTTCTTTATCAATGGTGACTGTATGTTCTGTCTGTGAACTGTGTCCAACATACATTCCTCTGAAATGACCTCAAACAACAAATCATATCTGTTGTTTTGAGAACACTGTCTCCAGGTACCACAGTATCTGTCTGTGACTCTCTCACACACTCATTTTCTTCCACTGCTAAAACGAAGTTTTCTAAAACTAGGGAGCTATTTGTCAAAACTCACACACAACTTACACACAAACACCAAAACAAAAATATCCTACATATCTTGCAAAAGCAAACACTTAATTAAAAACCAAAGAAAGTCTTCTAAAAGCGAAGTATAAAACATTGTTATAGAGTCTTTGGTATTTCTACATCTATATTTCTGTGAAGATAAACTATGAGGATGGGGAAACATTCTCAATACTCATATCAGTGTCAGACACAATTTCTTTAACTGAAGATGACATGAACATATTGTACTGTAAGCAAAATACAGTATATTGCAATTACTTTCTCTAACTCTCTCCAAAATTGACCTCCATTTTTGTGCCCACCAAAGAGCAAACTTGAATCCTTTTTTGAGTGCTCAAGCCCTGATTTCTAAGTGATTCCATTGCTCACAGGTATTTTCACAGGTGCATTCTGGGTGTAGGTGATTGATAATTAAGTGTGGTATTTCAATGGCAGTGTTTAGCAATAACACACACATGCTTTAAGTTTTGAATGATGTGTCTAATCTAGATAAACGTGTGTAGTTATTTGTAACAAGTGTGTTATAGATTTTCTTACTTGGTGTAAAGCAAAATAATGTGCTTCTGGTTCGTTGTACCGGGTCAATAGATACATGAGTTAGTGGTTTCAATAATTCTGCCACAAGTAGCAGTTTTTGTGTCTTGGCAATTGTAAAAAAAAAAAAAAAAAAAGAAACTGTAAAGGGAGAGACAAAGGAGAGATACAGTAAAAGTTTTGGAAATTGTGGGACAAGCCGAGCTCTGTGCTCGATGAATAACTTGGGAATCAGTGAATGTCATGTTGCTATGGCAACGAGACAAGAGAGGGTGAGGGGGCTGGTGTATTAAAACTGCACTCAGATGTGACACAGCAGGAATAGGCAGACGGAGCAGGACGGAGTAAACAAGCTTCATCACAAATACCGGGACACTTTTCTCCATGTACATCAAATTTTGCCGCAGTTATGGCGAGGATAAAAAAGATGAAGCCAGTGAAAACTTGTCACCCGAGTCCAAGTTATCTGTTGAGCTGGAGGGGGTAAAGGTAAGCCAGAGCCTTGATGGTGGTTTGTGTTTGTGCTCATTATCAAAATATCTCTCAAATGATGTCTTCCTGCTCAGGCAAACAGACTGAGGGAAACACACGTCTGTACCGTGCCGGATGTTTATTCCTCACCATAATCTGCCTGGTGCTGCTGCTGGTAATCATTATCCTCAGTGTGAAACGTGAGTATCTGCAGCCATGGATCATGTCAGCACTGTGAAGACAACACTTAAGCAGATTATTAAAAGGGATGTAGGTTTCACTGGCAGTGCAGAAATAAAAAAACATATGCCAGGATCACTTTTGTTCTATGTTTGCTCATAACAGACAAAAATACGAGATATAAAGTGTGTCTGTTTGCACTGCTGCAGCCTGAGGTCGTCTTTGTTTCCCCTCACAACTCCTCCCACTGTGCTCTGTTTTCTAGTCCAAACTGGCTCCACAGTGTGCCATGAGAGAGCAGAAACTACAGCAGCAGACAGCGAGGGTCCTCCGTTTGCCCCAAGGTGCAGCCATGAAGAGTGCATGGCTCTATTCCCCGACACTCTACCCCAACGTGAGTGGGATGAAAAACCCCTGCACAAGCCAAAGAAATATCTAAATCAAAAGAATAACAAATTATACTTTCTCAATTGTCATGTGTCTGGTGACGGTTCTGCTTTCATTGTTGCCTACATAGTTATTTTAAGGCGTCAGAGGAAGTCAGTTCATGTGCTTGTTTTTTTAGAGAAATGAGAACAGTTTAATTTAATTCAAATAAAAAGGGTGAGCTGACTTTAATCAGCATTATTGTTTCCTCTGACAAAAATCATTTGAGAAACTAAATGCATGTATGGCCAAAATAAAAGCAGAAATGAAAAAAACAACAACCAAAGGAATAAAAAAGGAAAGGTCTGCTTCATTCCACGTTTACAGAGTGACCTATTGTTTTTTTATATGGAGAATTATCTGCACTGATCCCTCTCTCCTGATAGGTACGGGATGTCAGCAGTGCAATGCCGGGTGGCTGCCTTATGGCCGGTCGTGTTTTTACTTCTCCGCCTTCAGGCTGAGCTGGGCCAACAGCCAGAAGAACTGCACCACCAGTGGAGGAGCTCTGGCTGTTGTTACCAGCCGGAAAGTTCAGGTGGATCTGATGTCACTTCTTTCTCTGACCATGAACTATAATCGAGCAGTTCATTAAAAAAATGGTGATCATTTGCAAAATATATTTTTGGGTTAAATGTTAAACTGGTGCTCCCTCTTTTAGAATTTTCTGACTGGGAACCAGAAAACCAATTACTGGATCGGGCTGAGACAAAAAGGAGCCACATGGACCTGGGTCAACAACGATGTGCTGCAGGAGAGGTGATGAATTATTGATCAATCGATTAATCATCTCAGCTGTAGCACATTTGATCTCTTAACTATATCAGATTTCATTAGTGTGGTTTGGATGTAAATATGAGCCAGTTTTGTCTGGGTGGTAAAGAGTAAGTTAGAAAAGAGGATACATTTCTTTGTGTAATTGCTTTTTAAGTATTTGACAACTACACTCAGTGGCCACTTAATTAGGTACACCTGTATTATTATCCTATTGGGCCAGAACGTTAAAAACACCTCTGACCATCACTAACTATGATCTCAGTGCTAAAATATAGAATTCAATTTACACATTTCAGACAATTTCACCCCAAAAAAACTGAACGGTATGAGCTTCCTAAAGAAAGACGTAATAGCAGGACTCCTGTTGCAGATTTAAAGTTATTAAAGCAAAAATGCTTACAGTCCGAGAGTCCAAAAACCAGGCAGATTAGACGTAAACATGCAACAACGTAGAAAAACTGAAAAGGAACAAAGCGACTGGGCTGTTAGTGATTTACTGATTGGGGAAGTGAGAACAGGTGAGCAGGAGGTCTGATGAGTAAGAGACTAATGGGGGACAGGTGAAACTAATTGGGGCGTTGCAGATCAAAACTGGGAGTAAAACACACAAAGGCAGGAATTGAAGTGACAGGAAACAATAAAAACGACAGAATGACATGAAACAAACAAAACAGAACAAAACAAATAAGCACAACAACCTGTGATTAAAGTGTTCTGGTCAATATTGTTTTCTTTTGTTTGCAGTTACTGGGCAGATTCTACACCAGATGGAGATTGTGGGATCCTCAGTGGTAGAAAACCACCTGAGAAGAACTGGATGAAAGCTTCCTGCGAAGCCGTCACCTACTACATCTGTGAAGTGCAGCTCTGACAGCATATATCTCTATAACAGAGTAATGAGCAAACCAATCCTCTGTCAACAAGCATCAACTCCTCCATAACATTTCAAATCATATCTCTTTCCACTTTAATCAGGAATATCCAGCAAAGAAAGATAATGAAGCTTTTTAGATGATAGTTTTATATTTAACGCTTGAAGAGCTGTTTAGTCAGATTGTTTTATAATATTATATATAAATATACATATATATAATCATACTTTTGTGTAGAATTCTGCCGCCTACTTTGTATTATATCATGTCAGTTATGCTTATAGGCACTTATAAGCAATAATCACTACGTTACTCTTATCTACTGTATGATTCTGTTAACTGCTGTCTGACTTCCACAAATGATGTCCAGTAAGTTTGTTTTAACAAAGTTTTATTCTCATATAAAAACGTTCATGCATCTACACAATAAGTTGAATGTCTATGTTTCACTTTATTTTAGCTTAGCTTACATTACTGCTACACATGCTTTATATTGCTAGAAAAATAACACACTCTTCTTTAGCATAATACTGCAGGAAATAATTGCACAGTTGAATATAAAGACAGATTGAGTCCACTGAGTCTTTGTCTTGCAAGTTTGTTCATCAACACCTTAGGTGTACTTCATATGTTCAGGACTGTGAGATTGAGACTGCTCTTCAGGCAGAATCGCTTCCTAAACATATCTTATCTCCTTGTCCTCCTCCGGCTCTTCCTGCTCCATCTCCAGTCCAAAAGCGCTGTTTCGAATCATCTGCCAGGCTGCCAGAGACCTCCTGTTGTTTCTAGGTCTGAGCTTGGGGGTTCCTGAGATGGACCCCTTTGTTGAGTCAGTCTTCTCAAATCCCTCTTTTTCCTCGTCTTTGGAGAATCTTTTGCAACATTGTGTCATTTCTGTCCTCAACCCTGCAAAGAGTGAAGATATAGTTACAGCTAATTCAAGGGAAATACTCTCACAACTAAACTTTCATCATGATGTTTAAAGGAGAGCTCCTGTTATTTGGTGTTGCACATCCTAAAGCTGGAGGAACCAGAAGAGACAAGTCAAGCAGCAGAAGCAAAGATATCCTGACTTTTGGTCCCCTGTATGACTCCAGAGAAACCCTGAATTTCCCATAATGCAGCTCAATAGCGTCTGCTGTTGGCCTTTTCTCTGTTGCCTCCTAAATACTCACAACCTTCAAACTCCATGCAGACATTCCACAATTTTTATTTAATGACATCAGAAAGCAGAGATAACCTCATTATCAGATTTATTCAGACTTTAAAAAGACTTTAAAAACTTAGTTTAAAAACTAATATGTAAAATTGGAGTAGTGCCCCTTTAATATGCCTATTTGATAAACCACATAATACAGCATGTGTAAAGCTGTAGTGGCTCTGTATGTAGGTGTGGGAGGCGTGATAATAATAGATCTGAAATAGTGAGAGTTGTGCTTCTCACTCACAGCACAACAGGACTTGTGGCTGCATTACAGAATACTTAGGTTGTGGTCAGTTGACAAACTTCTCTCTCTATGATTATTTTGAGCAAAAATAGTAAGCCTAAAAAAAGTCTTAAGTGATAATGTTTATGCACCGAAAATATCCAGTTGCAATATATTTGTTATTTGAGTTTTGCTATTTAAGGTTAGGGTGTTTTTGGTGAGTTTAAAGACTCTAAAACCTTTTGTTTTCCAGGTTTTTATGATGGCAGATTTTGTACCAAAGTTCAAAAACTTTTGGTTGTTTCATATGTGAGTTTTCTGAAAGCATTTATGACGGCTCTTCTTAATAGTTTGAAGTGGATGGGACTCAATCGGGAAAAAAGATGACATCCTGTACTGAGTACTTCTACACAGTCGTGATGAACCAGTTAGTTAGGCTGATTTTGAGTCCTAAGATCTTTATAAATAATCCCCCCCCCCCCCCGCTTTTTTTTATTATTGCACATTTAGTCATAAATATTTACCAATACAGAAAACAAATTTTTTGATCAGGAAACACATTTTCAGGGGCTTTAAAGCTTCTGTTTCTGTTCCTGTTACTGCAGTTCTGTCTCACCTGAGATACCAGCGCTCCCTCAGACCGTAGTTGAGCCCACACACACCGAGCCGAGGCCACAAGCAGCAGGGAAGCCTCCTCTCCAGCATCAAAGTTGTGGCTACCACCTGTACAACATCATTACAGCTTTTAACCACGACACACTAATGCATGATGGGATGTTTCTATGCATTTATGATCACGTCCTTAGATACAAGTTCATATCCGTGTGTGTATTAACCTGAGTCCTCCAGAGCTCGTCTCTTTCCTGGGCCACCCTCCAGTGTGTGTCACTCATCATGGCGATCAGTAGATTTAGCAGGAGGATGTAGGAGACCACAGAGAAGGTGCAGTGCAGCACATGGACAATCGGCGGAGTAGCGATGGTGTGGTCCACAGGCAGATCTATGAGGCCCACGCTGAGCTCAAACTGGGAGAAGAGGGTGATGGGGAAGGAGCGATATGCAGGAATGATGAGCCTAATTCATTTCTTTCACCTTCACCGTCATTAACTCTTCTATCTGTTTGATCTTTATGTCTTTACTTTGCAACACATCCATCGTCTGTTTAAAGTCTTTTGTGAAACAACACCAATTTAAAAAAAGAAAGAGACGAAATGTTGAAATAGCATAACAGTGTGTGTTGCCGTTGAGCAACACGCCTCTAATTTTGATAGTGATTAACATGATAAATAAACTAATTAAAGCGCACTAAAGCTACTGAATCACAATATATTCTCTTTTCTTTGAATTGATAGAACCAAATATACGACCCTTTGCTTACAAGGAAAATATTCAGTTTATATTTTTTAGGTTCAAGAGGCAGCAAGAATCTCTAAAGTGTTCTTGAAGGCTTGTTTGACTCTCCCTTGTTACACACTTTAATCACATATTTAAAGTTTCTTTATCAATGGTGACTGTATGTTCTGTCTGTGAACTGTGTCTGACATACATTCCTCTGAAATGACCTCAAAAAACAAATCATATCTGTTGTTTTGAGAACACTGTCTCCAGGTACCACAGTATCTGTCTGTGACTCTCTCACACACTCGTTTTCTTCCACTGCTAAAACGAAGTTTTCTAAAACTAGGGAGCTATTTGTCAAAACTCACACACAACTTACACACAAAAACCAAAACAAAAATATCCTACATATCTTGCAAAAGCAAACACTTAATTAAAAACCAAAGAAAGTCTTGTAAAAGCGAAGTATAAAACATTGTTATAGAGTCTTTGGTATTTCTACATCGATATTTCTGTGAAGATAAACTATGAGGATGGGGAAACATTCTCAATACTCATATCAGTGTCAGACACAATTTCTTTAACTGAAGATGACATGAACATATTGTACTGTAAGCAAAATACAGTATATTGCAATTACTTTCTCTAACTCTCTCCAAAATTGACCTCCATTTTTGTGCCCACCAAAGAGCAAACTTGAATCCTTTTTTGAGTGCTCAAGCCCTGATTTCTAAGTGATTCCATTGCTCACAGGTATTTTCACAGGTGCATTCTGGGTGTAGGTGATTGATAATTAAGTGTGGTATTTCAATGGCAGTGTTTAGCAATAACACACACATGCTTTAAGTTTTGAATGATGTGTGTAATCTAGATAAACGTGTGTAGTTATTTGTAACAAGTGTGTTATAGATTTTCTTACTTGGTGTAAAGCAAAATAATGTGCTTCTGGTTCGTTGTACCGGGTCAATAGATACATGAGTTAGTGGTTTCAATAATTGTGCCACAAGTAGCAGTTTTTGTGTCTTGGCAATTGTAAAAAAAAAAAAAAAAAAAAAAAAAAGAAACTGTAAAGGGAGAGACAAAGGAGAGATACAGTAAAAGTTTTGGAAATTGTGGGACAAGCCGAGCTCTGTGCTCGATGAATAACTTGGGAATCAGTGAATGTCATGTTGCTATGGCAACGAGACAAGAGAGGGTGAGGGGGGTGGTGTCTTAAAACTGCACTCAGATGTGACGCAGCAGGAATAGGCAGACGGAGCAGGACGGAGTAAACAAGCTTCATCACAAATACCGGGACACTTTTCTCCATGTACATCAAATTTTGCCGCAGTTATGGCGAGGATAAAAAAGATGAAGCCAGTGAAAACTTGTCACCCGAGTCCAAGTTATCTGTTGAGCTGGAGGGGGGTAAAGGTAAGCCAGAGCCTTGATGGTGGTTTCTGTTTGTGCTCATTATCAAAATATCTCTCAAATGGTGTCTTCCTGCTCAGGCAAACAGACTGAGGGAAACACACGTCTGTACCGTGCCGGATGTTTATTCCTCACCATAATCTGCCTGGTGCTGCTGCTGGTAATCATTATCCTCAGTGTGAAACGTGAGTATCTGCAGCCATGGATCATGTCAGCACTGTGAAGACAACACTTAAGCAGATTATTAAAAGGGATGTAGGTTTCACTGGCAGTGCAGAAATAAAAAAACATATGCCAGGATCACTTTTGTTCTATGTTTGCTCATAACAGACAAAAATACGAGATATAAAGTGTGTCTGTTTGCACTGCTGCAGCCTGAGGTCGTCTTTGTTTCCCCTCACAACTCCTCCCACTGTGCTCTGTTTTCTAGTCCAAACTGGCTCCACAGTGTGCCATGAGAGAGCAGAAACTACAGCAGCAGACAGCAGGGGTCCTCCGTTTGCCCCAAGTTGCAGCCATGAAGAGTGCATGGCTCTATTCCCCGACACTCTACCCCAACGTGAGTGGGATGAAAAACCCCTGCACAAGCCAAAGAAATATCTAAATCAAAAGAATAACAAATTATACTTTCTCAATTGCCATGTGTCTGGTGACGGTTCTGCTTTCATTGCTGCCCACATAGTTTTTTTAAGGCGTCCGAGGAAGTCAGTTCATGTGCTTGTTTTTTTAGAGAAATGAGAACAGTTTAATTTAATTCAAATAAAAAGGGTCAGCTGACTTTAATCAGCATTATTGTTTCCGCTGACAAAAATCATTTGAGAATACTATGTGATAAAACAAAGACAAATATGTAGATTTAAAACTAAATGCATGTATGCACAAAATAAAAGCAGACATGAAAAAAACAATAACAAAAGGAATAAAAAAGGAAAGGTCTGCTTCATTCCACGTTTACAGAGTGACCTATTGTTTTTTTTTATGGAGAATTTTCTGCACTGATCCCTCTCTCCTGATAGGTACGGGATGTCAGCAGTGCAATGCCGGGTGGCTGCCTTATGGCCGGTCGTGTTTTTACTTCTCCACCTTCAGGCTGAGCTGGGCCAACAGCCAGAAGAACTGCATCGCCAGAGGAGGAGCTCTGGCTGTTGTTACCAGCCGGAAAGTTCAGGTGGATCTGATGTCACTTCTTTCTCTGACCATGAACTATAATCGAGCAGTTCATTAAAAAAAATGGTGATCATTTGCAAAATATATTTTTGGGTTAAATGTTAAACCGGTGCTCCCTCTTCTAGAATTTTCTGACTGGGAAACGGAAAACCAATTACTGGATCGGGCTGAGACAAAAAGGAGCCACATGGACCTGGGTCAACAACGATGTGCTGCAGGAGAGGTGATGAATTATTGATCAATCGATTAATCATCTCAGCTGTAGCACATTTGATCTCTTAACTATATCAGATTTCATTAGTGTGGTTTGGATGTAAATATGAGCCAGTTTTGTCTGGGTGGTAAAGAGTAAGATAAGTTAGAAAAGAGGATACATTTCTTTGTGTAATTGCTTTTTAAGTATTTGACAACTACACTCAGTGGCCACTTAATTAGGTACACCTGTATTATTATCCTATTGGGCCAGAACGTTAAAAACACCTCTGACCATCACTAACTATGATCTCAGTGCTAAAATATAGAATTCAATTTACACATTTCAGACAATTTCACCCCAAAAAAACTGGACGTTATGAGCTTCCTAAAGAAAGACGTAATAGCAGGACTCCTGTTGCAGATTTAAAGTTATTAAAGCAAAAATGCTTACAGTCCGAGAGTCCAAAAACCAGGCAGATTAGACGTAAACATGCAACAACGTAGAAAAACTGAAAAGGAACAAAGCGACTGGGCTGTTAGTGATTTACTGATTGGGGAAGTGAGAACAGGTGAGCAGGAGGTCTGATGAGTAAGAGACTAATGGGGGACAGGTGAAACTAATTGGGGCGTTGCAGATCAAAACTGGGAGTAAAACACACAAAGGCAGGAATTGAAGTGACAGGAAACAATAAAAACGACAGAATGACATGAAACAAACAAAACAGAACAAAACAAATAAGCACAACAACCTGTGATTAAAGTGTTCTGGTCAATATTATTTTCTTTTGTTTGCAGTTACTGGGCAGATTCTACACCAGATGGAGATTGTGGGATCCTCAGTGGTAGAAAACCACCTGAGAAGAACTGGATGAAAGCTTCCTGCGAAGCCGTCACCTACTACATCTGTGAAGTGCAGCTCTGACAGCATATATCTCTATAACAGAGTAATGAGCAAACCAATCCTCTGTCAACAAGCATCAACTCCTCCATAACATTTCAAATCATATCTCTTTCCACTTTAATCAGGAATATCCAGCAAAGAAAGATAATGAAGCTTTTTAGATGATAGTTTTATATTTAACGCTTGAAGAGCTGTTTAGTCAGATTGTTTTATAATATTATATATAAATATACATATATATAATCATACTTTTGTGTAGAATTCTGCCGCCTACTTTGTATTATATCATGTCAGTTATGCTTATAGGCACTTATAAGCAATAATCACTACATTACTCTTATCTACTGTATGATTCTGTTAACTGCTGTCTGACTTCCACAAATGATGTCCAGTAAGTTTGTTTTAACAAAATTTTATTCTCATATAAAAACGTTCATGCATCTACACAATAAGTTGAATGTCTATGTTTCACTTTATTTTAGCTTAGCTTACATTACTGCTACACATGCTTTATATTGCTAGAAAAATAACACACTCTTCTTTAGCATAATACTGCAGGAAATAATTGCACAGTTGAATATAAAGACAGATTGAGTCCACTGAGTCTTTGTCTTGCAAGTTTGTTCATCAACACCTTAGGTGTACTTCATATGTCCAGGACTGTGAGATTGAGACTGCTCTTCAGGCAGAATCGCTTCCTAAACATATCTTATCTCCTTGTCCTCCTCCGGCTCTTCCTGCTCCATCTCCAGTCCAAAAGCGCTGTTTCGAATCATCTGCCAGGCTGCCAGAGACCTCCTGTTGTTTCTAGGTCTGAGCTTGGGGGTTCCTGAGATGGACCCCTTTGTTGAGTCAGTCTTCTCAAATCCCTCTTTTTCCTCGTCTTTGGAGAAAGCCTTGACGTAACGCCGCATCTTTTGCAACATTGTGTCATTTCTGTCCTCAACCCTGCAAAGAGTGAAGATATAGTTACAGCTAATTCAAGGGAAATACTCTCACAACTAAACTTTCATCATGATGTTTAAAGGAGAGCTCCTGTTATTTGGTGTTGCACATCCTAAAGCTGGAGGAACCAGAAGAGACAAGTCAAGCAGCAGAAGCAAAGATATCCTGACTTTTGGTCCCCCGTATGACTCCAGAGAAACCCTGAATTTCCCATAATGCAGCTCAATAGCGTCTTCTGTTGGCCTTTTCTCTGTTGCCTCCTAAATACTCATAACCTTCAAACTCCATGCAGACCTTCCACAATTTTTATTTAATGACATCAGAAAGCAGAGATAACCTCATTATCAGATTTTTTCAGACTTTAAAAATACTTTTAAAACTTAGTTTAAAAACTAATATGTAAAATTGGAGTAGTGCCCCTTTAATATGCCTATTTGATAAACCACATAATACAGCATGTGTAAAGCTGTAGTGGCTCTGTATGTAGGTGTGGGAGGCGTGATAATAATAGATCTGAAATAGTGAGAGTTGTGCTTCTTACTCACAGCACAACAGGACTTGTGGCTGCATTACAGAATACTTAGGTTGTGGTCAGTTGACAAACTTCTCTCTCTATGTGAGCAAAAATAGTAAGCCTAAAAAAAGTCTTAAGTGATAATGTTTATGCACCGAAAATATCCAGTTGCAATATATTTGTTATTTGAGTTTTGCTATTTAAGGTTAGGGTGTTTTTGGTGAGTTTAAAGGCTCTAAAACCTTTTGTTTTCCAGGTTTTTATGATGGCAGATTGGGTCGCACATGGACTATTTTGTACCAAAGTTCAAAAAGTTTTGGTTGTTTCATATGTGAGTTTTCTGAAAGCATTTATGACGGCTCTTCTTAATAGTTTGAAGTGGATGGGACTCAATTGGGAAAAAAGATGACATCCTGTACTGAGTACTTCTACACAGTCGTGATGAAGCAGTTAGGCTTATTTTGAGTCTTAAAATCTTAATAAATAATCCCCCCCCGCTTTTTTTTATTGTTGCACATTTAGTCATAAATATTTACCAATACATTAAGCTAATTTTTTGATCAGGAAACACATTTTCAGGGGCTTTAAAGCTTCTGTTTCTGTTCCTGTTACTGCAATTCTGTCTCACCTGAGATACCAGCGCTCCCTCAGACCGTAGTTGAGCCCACACACACCGAGCCGAGGCCACAAGCAGCGGGGAAGCCTCCTCTCCAGCATCAAAGTTGTGGCTACCACCTGTACAACATCATTACAGCTTTTAACCACGGCACACTAATGCATGATGGGATGTTTCTATGCATTTATGATCACGTCCTTAGATACAAGTTCATATCCGTGTGCGTATTAACCTGAGTCCTCCAGAGCTCGTCTCTTTCCTGGGCCACCCTCCAGTGTGTGTCACTCATCATGGCGATCAGTAGATTTAGCAGGAGGATGTAGGAGACCACAGAGAAGGTGCAGTGCAGCACATGGACAATCGGTGGAGTAGCGATGGTGTGGTCCACAGGCAGATCTATGAGGCCCACGCTGAGCTCAAACTGGGAGAAGAGGGTGACGGGGAAGGAGCGATATGCAGGAATGGAATCGGGCTCCTGGGTCATATACACCATCCACAGGGCTGTGGAAAAATATGGTGGAAGAGTAGGAAAATCATGTAATTTCAAGAACTTCTTACATTTCAAGCTTTGTGAGGGTTAAATACTTGTTTTGTACATGTCACCCAGAATATACTCACAGGTGGAAAAACCAATGAGCACAATGAAACTCAGCCACATAAACTTGGTCAGGTCTCCAAATATAATCTAGGGGGAAATGAGACACATGGTAGGTCAGTCTGCAAACACAAATAGGTGAACCTCAAAAACCAAAACAACAACTGAATGCATCTGCTTCAAAAACATTTCAGTGCAGGTGTGTGTGTGTTCCTGTGTGTGAGTGGAACAAACAGCCATTTCTCCATGACTCACGAGCTCTTACAGCATGCACCACTTTGTCTGAGTCCTACCTTCTGTATCATGATGACATAAGGGCCGAGCATTTCAAAACCGCGGGCGAAGAACATGACGTTGCACCAGCCGAGAACCAAACACACGGCCATCACCACGGATTCCCCCTGCACCTCGCAGGTTCTGAACACACACAGCAGCACCACCAGGCACGCGTAGCTGATACTGTGACAAACAACAACAAACAGGTTAAAGGGTTTTTCAGAACAGTGTGCGTTATTTTACTGATAAAATGTGTTTTCTACTCACAGGATAACATGGAAGGGGCCTCCTAGTGCTGTTTGGCCAAAATAACGCTTTGCCCCCACTCTCAGTATATCAGGGATCTGTTGGAGGAGGGAGTACAGGAGGATGTAGCAGTGCAATATAAACATATTTATACAGTATGTAAGAAGATGCAGCATGTTTCATAAATTCACCTCCAGCAACAGAATGACAAAAGCTCCCAGGATGCTGATGATCTCGCCCGCCAGCCGCAGGTTGTCCTTATGTGTCACATAACTCTCCTGAGAGAGGAAACAAAGATGTATTAATGTTTTATAAAGCATACCATTATTAGTGTGTCACATGCAGGTGCACAGTTTGACATTTACACATGCACAGTATACATATGATAACAGATAAGGTCCAACTATGAGCTAAAATAGGGTCTTTTTTGTAGTTTATCAGTTTTTTGTCATTTACTCCCTCTTAATCATTAGGACTTGATTTTAATGCAAAAACAGGGTTCTCTGCCACCAAATAGTTTAAGGTAAAATGCATCTTGGTGTCCAGTGATGGGCAAAGCGTTCAGATTTTTCACTTAAAGGACTAGTGTGAAGGATTAGTTGATATCTACGGCTGAGGTTGCAGATTGCAACCAACTGAAACTTCTCTCTTGTGCCAAGCGAGTAGGAGAACTACGCTGGCCAACGCGGGAACACAAAAATGTGAACGGCACTTTCTAGAGCCAGTGTTTGGTTACTGTAGATCTTCATATGTAGAAAAAACAGCTCATTCAAAAGTAACAAAAACACACCGATTCTTATTTTCAGATGATTACACACAAAAGAAAACATACTTATTAATATTACATTCAATTTCTTCCCTAAATGCTACACACTTTGACCTTTAATTAAAGTAGTGACATCACAGTATGAAAATGCTACAAGTTAAGGTCCTGTTTTCAATTTTTTTACTTAAGAAGACTATTCATTAAAATGTATTAAATTATAAAGATATTTATCTAAATATATTTGAAATACATTATACAATCTATATACAGCTTAGTTAAAGCAAAGTAGGAAAGTATAGTTGTCTAGTAAATATATTGTGTATTCTTCCCTCCTGCTTTTGGTTGTGTCTATATATCATAACATATCCTAGTTGCATGTGGTCACACTAAAATATCATGTATTTATCTACACACCTGAAGGGTTTTCTGGACGCGGATGGTTTTGTCCATCTCTGACTGTGTGTAGTTCTCCGGAGCGTCCTTCAGAGGGCGAAATGCACAACACAGTGTGAAGGTCCCGATGTACAGCAGATACAGTAACAGCAGCAGCCTAACGCAACACAGGGAGAGAAAAACCACACACTGTTAAACCAAACTTGTAATGTGTACTGTTCAGATATTTGAGTTTAGATATATAACTGTACCTGAAGTAATGTTTTCCATACAGGTTCCACTTAAGACTAACAAGCTGCCTCACTGGGGTTACTTCCAGTATCCTTCTAGCCTGGACAACAAAACAACATTTAATTTCTCATTTCAACAATGTTATTTCTCACCAAAATACTGAGCATTTAGTACCTCTTTCTTGTGACTGCTCACGATGAGCTCAAGCACTGACATGTCGTCGGCCCATGAATCGATCTCCGTCAGGTCGTACAGGTTAGAGGTCAGAGGGCCCAGACTCCACTGGACCACACGCCTTTTATTAACCAGGTGCTGAAACGCCTGAGAGAGACAGAGGGAAGCTCGGCAGTGAGGATAGGATTAGTGAAATAATCTGCTTCACCTTTCATGTTGGGTTTTCACCCTGTGAGCCCCCCCTTCAGGCTTCATATTACTCACAACAACGTTCCCCTCTTTGGCAGCCAGTTTAAAGGGTGTAAGGCCTCGGTAGTTGGGCACCATGTCGAGTGGCACTGACTGGTCCAGCTCCACATCGCGTGCCATAATCAGGTCAATGGCCTGGCACGCAATCGTCTTGTTGGGCTGCAGAACCAAAATGTGAAGCACGGTGTTACCTAGACAGAAAACAGAAGGATGCAGAAAGAGTGTAGACAAGAGAGAGAAAAGGAGGCTATTAATAATCAAAATATCAGACAGGTGTAAAATAATCCTGAACTCTCCTACATAGAGGTATTTCATACCACGGTAATCCTGGACCCTTGTGCTGGCCCCGGCGTCGATTACCATGGAGATAATTTCCTCATTCCCGGAACATGCAGCAAAAGACAGGATGTGCTCACCTGTTGACCAAATGCACATTTAGAAAAATATCATCTTTTTTTATTGTCACTAAGCATGAACACACATTTTTGCCTGCACATTCTTTAAGAGCAATTTGGGGTTCCTTGTAGCTACAGCCATCCCATTACCTCTTTTGACTGTAAGCATGCTGTCCTACCATAGTAAACGAGTCCTCCTATCCTCTTTCTGAAGTAGAGACCGGTGACTCGAGGTGTAGTCACGTCAGCCCCACGACTGATCAGATGATGAACCAGATTGATGTTCTGATTCACTACAGCGATGTGGAGGGGAGTGACACCTGAGACAGAGTAGGGAGGGCATTGTACATCAGTCTGCTGTAAATAAACTGTTCGCACATAAACCTGTGTGTCTTGCTTAGCTGTTACGAGTGGTGGAATAAGCATTAAAATAATTTACTTAATTAACTATACTACACTACAGTTACTAAAGCTGTCAGATAAGAATAAAAAGTACATTATTTCCCATTGAAATGTAGTGTAATAGAAGTATAAAGTAGCATAAAACAGCATTAGCATACTTAACATCGTGCTTGAGTACAGTACTTCAGTAAGTACTTAGTTACTTTCCATCACTGCCTGTATACAATGCTTGCATGTTGTCATGGGTGTCCAGACAATATGTATGCATCACATTTATTCATGTTTCACTCTCTTAAAGTGGGTGTTAATAGTTTACAATTGTAAATTGATGCTTATATGAAGTGGGAAAGTTATTAGACTGGAGTAAAAGTTGATGAACAGCTACTCTGTGTGAAGGTTTGTTGTTTTTACATGTTATTTGTTTGTTGTGATGCTGTAACTTGCATGTATTTGATAGATAGAAGTTTTGCTACTTGGTTAAATTACTGTCCCGTAATAAGTTATCATATTTGCCACCTTCAGAATTGGAATAAAAGCCTCTTGTGAGATTGTTTTTTTTTTTTTAGGCAAATCTAAACTTTACATTTAGATAATCCCTCGTCAATTTTAAATGCAATTATTCAAATCAAATGTTTCTTTTAAACAGAAAATACATAATGCATCCACATTTGAAGTGATGTTGTACAAAACAAATCAGAGGAACTGACTGGATTAAACTTCTAAACTATTAAATCCTTTTTCATTTCCTTAGTAGCTGACCTTAAAAGCTGATAATTTCACTTTTGTTCACGTTGAATGAAATAGCATGCTGTGTGTTTTTGCTTGTTTATGTGTATGAACCTTGGAAGAGCTCGGAAGTCATGGGCTCATTGATGAGTTCAGGAGCTCCGTCCATCAGAGCCACAGCAGCGTCCAGATTATCAGTCATCACGGCGACATGAAGCGCTGTCTCACCGAGAGCTCCTGAGTGACGGGATTACAGTTTTTACTCATTACAACCGACACTGCCCTACTCTGAAATAACAACAGTCACAGCTAAGCCTTACCTCTCTCAAAGATATTTGTGGATGCACAACTCAGCAGTTTTCTGATGCAACCAACACTGTTCTTTTTAGCCGCATAGAAGAGAGGAATGTCATTTATGCTGGAGGAAGACAGAAAAAAGTATTTAAACAGTTTAGGCCATACACCTGTCATTTTGACATAATCTAATTTGATTGTTGGAAGCAGTGGAAAATGGTCTCTGATATGTGTTTCGTACTATTTGGTGTGTAGCAGAAACGTCTCATCCAACATCTCGTTCCATCCTTTCTTGTTTTGAAGGCGAAACCTCAGCTGGCTCCACCAATGGTTGAGCTCGCTCGGAGCCGATCTGGCCAGAGACGGAGACATCGATACCTGTTGTTCAACTGGAAGAGACAAATGACACAGATAGAGAAGCAGTGAATTTAAAAAAAACATACCAATGAAATAAAGTGCATAATCAGACAGCCATCATTTAGGCCTCAAACATGGATTTATTTATTCATTCCTGTTTTCAAAATAAAATATAATAAAACAACAAAAAAGAAGAAAAAAGTGTCTCAATCTCACCCTGAAACAATAAAAGTGCCACTCCTCAGCTCCTGATAATCCTCAATCATCAACACTCTGTCAAAGTTAGAGAAACAACACCTGTAAAATGTCCCTGAGGAGAAGTGAAATCCCTGTGGCATCACCGTTATATATGACCCCAGCCATGAGGGAGGAGACATGTGGAGGGCTTGAGAATGAATGGGGTGGAGACGGAGGATGAGTGAACAGTGGACAGGTAAGACAGAGAGAGTGATGCGATAATGAGCAGGTAGACTTTCACCGCAGGTTAGGAATCCCACGGGGAAAGTTGCTCTTTAAGATTTAACTCCTTTTATTATGCTGATCTGAAATTATTGGCGGTATTCTGTCACCTTAAAAGTGAAGGGACAATTGTCCAGTCCCTAATCACAGTACATCTCTAGGTTAACACCAGGCCTGTCTGCATTCCACCAACCACCACCAAAACCTGCATGGCCACTATGAAAATTCTGCAACATCATGACAGTCAACACATTGCGGTCATTGTTTCTATCGAACCGTTAAAGCAAACCTGTTCGGAAATTGCAAGCTTGTATGTTTGAATGCGGGTTTGTAATTTAAACCTGATACCAAAGCCTGATTGTCCAAATTGCATTCTTTGTATTGTTCTATTAGTGGCCAGAATTCTCTGGGTGAAACTGGAATTATTTGGTGGAGTAAATCCGAACATGATGTAGTATTTTTCCAACATGTTTCATCTTGAACAAACACAGACAAACTAGTTTCATTCTTAATGATTTAACATGTTGAGTACCATTGATGTGTCAACAGGAATGATCACAAACACGGTAATTGCCACATTACAAAGACCATAATGATCATTTGGAGGTTGGCAACATCATGTCACTATTCCTCTGAAGGCTGAAAACAAAGCTCATGTTACAATGAATCTTGTTCGGTAAAATTATCATTCTTTATTCCAGTAAGAGTTGATTAGGCAAAAAAAGGCGAATCACAGATTCAATTTACATTTGAATTATTTGTAAACTGCTGAATCAGACAACTTTTACAACATCTCTGGTTATCTGCGACGTAGTGTTGCAGGTGTTTTGCTGCACCATTTATAGGTGGTGACTAACAGGCCGGTCAGCCGCAGGTTAAACAGGGTTTAGGACGAGTCTATAGGAGGCCCTGATAATGGTCGCCGATGTGGCCGTCATTTAGTATTGTTGAGATAATAGCTGTTTACCAGACGGAGAGCACCATCTTTAAGCAGTGTCATAAAGACCGGTGGTTTCCAGTCTGTTAATGTCTTTATAAAGAAACAATAACACCATAAAAACATGATTTTGTGGTTTTGTGTGTCTCCTGTTTCTGGACATACGTACTAGCAGTTCTTTCACAACACTTTGTTAATGTGAGTCGGGACACCACAGCAAACAATTATTACAGACATCTACATTCATGACAGTAGACAGATGCTCTTATTTAGAGTGACTTAACACAATAGAGCTCAATAATCATTATTAAAAACAAAAGCATCACACACAATGGTTTCAACACACAGTCATCATTTATATAACTTCAGCAAATTTTCTCTAACACAAACATTAACTAAACGTTCAAAACTCTCAGTGTTTATCAATTTCTCCTTTTGCACATTTAAAGTGAGATTTAATCCGATTCTGTGACTCAATGTGATCTTATATTTCCATTTTTTTCTTTCTCCTTACAATGATATCAAATGGAAAATTCCACATGATTTATTCTCATATTCTCTATAATGGAGCATAATATATTCTCAGTGGTGAATAAGGAATTCAGATTCTTTAATAAGTAAAATCTAGTGTAATAGGAATATTTGAAACTATTCTTTATGAATATTTCAAACTATTCTTTATTAATATTTCAAACTATTCTTTATGCAAACCAACTTGTGTCTGAAAACTACCTCGGCACTGTACTTAAGTTGTACAATACTACTAGTAGATGTACTTTGTTTCTTACAACCACTGAATATTTGAGTTTGGAAACGTCAACATAAAGTTGTGAGGTTCAACTTGCCTTTGTAAAAATTAACATTAGTCTGACATTGAGACAATGAGAGGACCAGTTACTGCTGAAAACAGTAAAATATGACACAGTGCCAGTCGCATCAGACCGGCAGAATAATGTGTAAGCGGTCTTGCTATCAGTCCAGATCTGCTGTGATATCAGCCACAGCGGGACATGTGGGAAAACCAGTGTCTGTTCTTGGATTACTGCTGATCCCAGCAGATCTCAACTCAGATTTTACTCAAATTTGCTGATCTGCGGAACCTGAAACACGCAGAGTTCACCCTTTACACCGTGAAGGTGACATCAGTACATCAAGGTGAATATATGGCTACATATTTTGTAGCTGCATTAAAGTTAAAGCTGGCATTTAAGTTCAGATAGATGGCCTTGCATGACTTTATGGTTTTAACCGCATGTTGCTGTTTATTAAAACATTACAGTAAGTTTATGAATCATTGTCTTTAAAAGAAAAGGCTTAGCAAGTCCCTCATATTTTTACACTTTGTCACCTGTTAGATAAGCAAAAGACACTTTTATTTTCACTCTAAGAGTAGCGTGGCACGTTTTTTGGTTCGGAAAGAAATGTCTCATCTATCATTGGATGGATTGCCATAAACTTTGGGAAAGAGATTCATGGTCCCCAGAGGTTGAAGTCCACTGACTTTGGTGATCCTATCACTTTGCCATGAGGTTGACACTTTTGGTGTTTTGGGAAATGTCTCAACAGCTATTGGATTGATTTACATGAACATCATACAGGATGATGCGCATCATACAGGATGATGTTCATGTTCTCCTGAAGATTAATCCTAAAGGTTTGGGTATTATGTAACTTTTCATTTTACGCCATCATCAGGTCAAAATGTATATTTGTCCAATACTTTGATTTAAGACTAAATACCTACAAATCTAATGACATGACCATCAGCTGCAGCTATACTTTGTGTTTATTGCTAAAGAGCAAATGTTAGCATGCTAAGACGCTTAACTAGGACAGTTAACATGATGCACATTATACCTGCTAAACATGACCAGGTTAGCTTTGTCATTGTGAGCATGTTAGCATGCAAACATTAGCATTTAGCTGAAAACACCACTGTGTCTAAGTAGCTTCCTCCTCTCTGAGCTGCTATCATGGCTGTAGACTCTTAGGCCAGTTCACCTTTTGATATTTCACAAAAGTATCAGACGTTTTTGTCACTGTCACAATACAGCTTGTTTTCATGATTTTCTCTTCACAAGTCACATTTTCATATAATTTGTTCCCAAATACTGAGTGGCTGGTAAAACATTAGGTTTACTTGGAGTAGATAGCACACAAAATAAGAGGCAAATAGCAATATATTAAATAAAATCATTATTTATTTTACAAATTTGCACAATTTTCTGGAATAGTGGTGAACACTCATACAAGTAAACACAGCTAATAATGTGTGTAGCCTGACACACTTCACACACACTCACACACACACACTCACTCACGCACACACACACACACACTTACACACACACAGCGTCATGTACAGCATATACGTGATGCACACACATACACAGCCTCATTTACAGCACAGACACACAGGTGTGCACTCACAAAGCATTTCGCCTTCTTCCTTCAAGTGTAAATCAGATCCGATTTTGTCCGTCTTCCGCATTTCACACATTCACAACGCTTCAATGACTTCAGTGTCTTTAATATAGCAATCCAACAAAAAAAGAAGAGGTGAAGTGTGAAATGTACACATAGAGATGGGTGCTGTTCAGATCTGTCTCCGTCGCAGATGAATGTTTGTCTTTGCAGCTGAGGTGAAGTTTGTCGTATTACAGTACATGAGCTCTGTTGTCGCTGAGAGACACAAGAGTGAGAATTGTACAAACCGTGCTGCTCTTAAACCCTGGATATGTGTTTTAAAGAGGGAAACCATGGCTTACAGTGTTACATGTAAAAGCATTTATTTTGTTCCATTTTTGTTTTTAGGAAGCTATGGCAGTCATTCATATCTAACCTCAAGGTTTGCAGTACGATTTTGGAGTGGTTGTTTATAGCATTTTGTTGGAACAATTGAACAAACTGTACATTTTTCTGAGAACAAATGGTAATACCTCATAAGGCAAACCCAGCACTGTTTTCTTTTTTGCTAACAGTTTTTAGCATTTGGCATTTTAAGTAGAGAGGAAGTGATACAACTTTACAAACAACTACAAAATATTAGATAAAAGGCTTTGATTGTCTTCACGCAATTCTTTGTGTGGACGGATCTCCGTAAGTATGCAAACAAAAAACATTTTACATTTTCTTTTACGTACTTAATAAGGGTGGGGTAATTGAAAAGTTTCATGGGGGGACAGTAGTGGAAGAGGAGGTGAGAGGTAGGATTGCAGTTAGGTGAGGAGTCTAGAAGGCAGACAACAATAAAGTGAAATCTAGTGAAAAACATTGAGGAGTCTTTAAAGTCCTCCTTCTCCTCAGAAACTCCCTAACCTCACTTTGACCTGGACCTCAGCTCCCATAGTGCATCTCTCCTCTGTTATTTGTTGTGAGTGACTGGCAGGAAGTCCGATCCCCTTTTTCACCCCGTCTGGTTGTAGTGTCGGTTGTCTAGAAGATTATACAGAGTGGCACTCGATGCTTCTCCTCAAACAAAAGCTGATTCTCTTTTTGTTTTGTCTCAAAATGTGCTCCACCAAAAACGAATGAAACCAGACACAACAAGCAGAGGAATGTGAAAACCACAGGAATCTGTGGCACAGGTTGTACTGTAGGTGGATTTCACACCTCCACCTGCCCCTGCGTCAGATAGGCTCTGAGCTGCTGGGCTGCACTGACGATCTTCCTCTGGTGTCCCAGCAGGTTCACCCCGAGATTCTGGACATCGCTGAAAGAGAGAGCAGATGAAGCGGGGAGTTTAGGTCAACACTTCAGCTTGTTGTTGGCCTACCTGAGATTCTAAAAGGACACTGGTGGATCTGCATGTATAATTCAATTCAATTCAATTCAGTTTATTTTGTATAGCCCAGAATCACAAATTACAAATTTGCCTCAGAGGGCTTTACAATCTGTGCACATGCGACATCCTCTGTCCTTCCCTATATGTATAAGTACATAATAGCCTGCAGCCTCTGATTTGACATAAAGCTTCTCCTTAATACTTTGGCCTATCTTAATTGTTTTGTATTTCTGTTAAAATCCAATTTATTTTTCCACAAATTTTTCACTAGTTTAAATTTAAGATCTAAGACTTTTCCTGTGCGCTAAAAATACTTATTTCCCCAACCATTTTTTTAAAATCCAGTGTTTGAGAGAACTTTCCAATATACTCCACTCTTTCCAATATACTCCAGCCAAACCTGACAGGTGTGGCACATCAAGATGCTGATTAAACAGCATGATTATTACACAAGTTGGGCTGGTCAAATGTTGGTAAAATGTTCATCCCACCACACAGCATCTTCAATGTCGTTTCCATGAATTTGGCAGTACGTCCAACCTGTTTTACAACCGCTGACCAGGTTTAACAACGCCAGCTCAGGACTTCAACAACCGGCTATTTCACCTGCAGGATCGTCTGAGACCAGACACCAGGACAGCTCGTGAAACAGTTGGTTTGTCAGAAACCGTCAGGACTGACAGACTGCAGTCCGCTCCCATAACTGACTTTAGTGGGCAAATGCTCACCTCTTTATAGATGCATCCCGTGTGACCATCAATGCATATCTGTAGCCCTAGTCATGTGGAATCCATAGTTGTGCCTACTAAATGGTTTTTTTCCCAAGATAAAACTGAACATTTTAGAGTGGTCTCTTACTGCTATCAGCATTTTGAAATCAGCATCTTGATATGACACACCTGTCAGGTAGATGGATTATGTAACTAAATTAATGTGAATGAAATCTGTACATTGGTCATCCGATAACTAAACCATCTACATGACAAATGATCAATTCTGAACACCAAGAGATGTGGCTGGAAGCTTCAGAAACCCAGAGTATGTGGACCTTGTCCTGATCATTTTTCTTGTTCAGTGTCTGTTTCCAAGGTCGAAAAAATTTCAGCTCAGTTTTTAGTCAATTTGTAAAATATCCAAATTGTTGAGCATGAAAGTTCATTCTTGACCTTGGAAACAGATGGAGTTTGCTCATCTGTCATGAAAACCAAAAAATAGTGAAAAAGTGAACGTGCTATGATAAGTGATAAGAAACTATATCTTGGTTGTACCTTCTAGGGAACAACCCTGGACGAAAACAAAAGGCTCCCTGAAGGGGAGAAAATGTGAAACTTTTGATATGCTTGGAAAACGGTCGTCAGTATCATAAAATGTAATTTCAGTAATTAATAAAAACACACAGTCACCAGTCCTCTTCTTTAACTGAACATTAGACTAAAAACCACCTATACTCACTCCATACTGAGCCTGCTGACTCTGTCCAATGTGTCCAGGTTTGCCCGATCAAACTCATCCTGATATCTCTCCATCCTCAGAGCCTTCAACCAATCACTGACTGTTGCAACTGCTGTTAGGTCTGTGGGCGTCGGGCTGAGCAGCGGCTGAGAGCAGCTTCTGGAAAGAGCGGAAATGTCCAAAAACAGGACATGACAATCCACAAATTTAGCAGATAGTTCATCACAGGTTGCCTCTGATTTGTTCTGCTCAAGCATTTTGCCGGATGCTGGTCTCTCTCACCGAGTTGGCTCCACCTTGAGGGAGGCAGGGTGCCTGATGAGCCGATCCAAGGAGGAGAGGAGCGAGTCGAAGCCCGGCCGGTCCCCGCGATCAGCCTGCCAGCACTGAAGCATCAGAGAGTGGAGGGCAGAGGGGCAGTTGTGGGGGGCAGGGAGACGGTACTGGTCTGCTACGGCCTTCATCACCTGCAGAAGGAGCAAGTGAGACATTAGACGTAAGCAGGGCAGGTGGTGTGGGGAGACTTGTGTAATTGCCTTACATAAAAGGTCACGGACCACTGAGGGCTTGTAAAGAGTGACTAAGAGAAAATTATGCAAATTCCAGCTGCTTGGCATTTTGTCGCCACTTAAACGTTTCTGTTAAATCAAGAGGAGGGGGATGGTGTCAAAGGGATAAGAGCTTGAAAAGAACACCTTTTATGCACTGAAACTAGTTATAATGTGTTAAGCTGAATAGCAGCATTAGTCATTTTTTATGTTTTTTGTTTGTCACTTTGTACTTTGATTATTTAATCATTGCCTGATTGGCATTTTACAATAAAACCACACAAATCTGAATTTTGCACTGTTAAATACTCCTTAACTTTTGACTCAGATGTTGTAGCCTGATAGCTTGCCAATAATTGCCAAACTTTAACTTTTGTCATTATTGTTGTGTCTCTTTATGCCTTTATTCAATAGCTGAAACAAAATGAGACGGATCGGTAACGACATGCATCAAAGGTCTCCGGCTGGACGCAAACAATGGACATCGCGGCTCATGGTTGGTGCCACTAGGGCCACTAGGACTTTTAATGGCATGTTATTCCACTGTAGTAGTTAAACTTGCACTTAGGCACATGGTTTGAGTGTATTTCCATAACTAATTGATTATGACTTCCTCTGCTCAGGCAACATTCTCCTACATACTCACTTCTTGATTGCTCATGTCCCAGTATGGACGCTCTCCATAAGACATCACTTCCCACATAAGTATGCCGAAGCTCCAGGCGTCACTCGCTGAGCTGAACTTGCGATGCTGAAAGGCTTCTGGTGCTGTCCACCTTACAGGAATCTTACTGCCCTGATGGAGGAACAAGACAGGCAGCGAGTGATGATTCACTAGAAGCACAAATCAGAAGCATCAAAAACCCCTCCATCCTCCAATACGTACCAATGAGGCAGTGTATGTAGGTATGTTGTGGTCCAGGCCCCTCATGAGTCGGGACAGGCCAAAGTCAGACACTTTACAGACCAGGTTGGAGTTGACCAACACGTTCCTCGCTGCCAGGTCCCGGTGGACAAAGTTTCTCTCAGAGAGGTAACGCATCCCTGCACCAACTCCTCTGAGCATCCCGATCAGCTGGAGTACGCTGAACTGGCCCTCGTTCTCCTGCAAGCGGCAGAAGGGTGAGAGTTGTTTTGGTTTTATAGTGAAGTGAAACACTGCAGTGACTAGTTACATGCCTAAGCTGGAAACAGTGTGTTGTTGTCTCACCCTGAGGAACGCGTCCAGAGGCCCGTTCTCCATGAACTCAGTGATGATCCTCTCTGGGGCGGTATGAGTGATCACACCCTCCAACTTCAGTACGTTGGGGTGGTCAAACTGTCCCATGACCCCTGCTTCACTGAGGAACAGCCCCCTCTCTCTGTCGGACGCTCCCCAGCGTATAGACTTCACCGCCACCAGCACCTCCCTGCGACCAAGCGGACGGTAACGGCCCCGAGAAACCTCCCCAAACTGGGCTGGAATGGAGAGGAGGTGGAGCAGATTAACTCTAATAATAATAATAATAATTACCACACAGCTACAATCTGGTTTAGAAGAAAAGAGAGAATCTTGCCTACCTGCACCGATCACCTCCTCAATCTTTAGATGAGTGGGATCTATCTCACGGGCAAACTCTTTGACGGCCTCACTGGGGTCCTCATAAGTAGATGGGTCCACATAATACTTAACTCCACCTGGAATCAATAAGCATTTTTTTTTTTTAAATAAGTCTGGCTTTTTATTGCTTTATTTTTCACATTTAAACACATATATTTTGATGAAAGATAATCTGTCACTGGGACCTTATTCTACAGTATACAAGATACACAGGCATAGAACTGTATTTTAAGAATAAATAAGAATAAATCCTAGTTTATGAAACATGGAAAGAAAATAATGTAAAAAAAAAACCTTACTTGAAATTAATTATTAACTTAAAAAACATCCATTGGTTAAAATAAATGTTCAACAAACAAAAAGACACAAAACTAATTAAAATCACACTTGACTGTTAGTCATGCCTCCAATTCATATAAATATTGTTATAATAGGTGGCATTTTGCAGAAAGCAAACACCTCACTATAATTCAATAATTCAATTAAAATAATTTAAACTAAACTAATTTGCATTAAATTAAATGTGCTGATGCTCACCTCGGTTACTGATGTACCTCTGGAGTCTGTCGCTGTAAGGACTCTCTCTCCTCTTTCTGCCATTTAAAAGCAAACAAAATGCATGAATGTGCATGTTAGTAAAAAATAAAAGCACATGCCAATGCATATAAATTATCCTTGATCACATGAAAAGATTGACAACCTACCTGCGAAATACCAACACAACGACAATCGCTGCCACCACCAGCAGAAACGCTGCTCCTCCCATTACTGACCCGACCAGCAAAGGAAGTCGATTCTGGATCTGCTGTGAATGTTCCTCTGTGGGCGAGAAAGTGAGAAAACCATTAGCTGCTGATGTGTCATTGAGACAGCCTTTTTTATTAAGTCTTTTGCTGTTTCCAGAGCTGGACAATTACAAACACTGTTGTTACTGTAACAGAATATATTTTTCATGTGTTTGTACTGTAAAAGTACACTAAATAATCAGCCAATCTATTTTCACTGACAGTAGATTCTGGATTGAATATCACACTCAACTATAGAATAGCCTGCAGTTAGAAATTACACTTTAAACTTCTTCACTTGGAAAGTAATCTCTGAAGACTTCCTAGTGAACCGTATTGATATTTAGATTATCCTGGTGAAATAAACTAGACTGAATTTAACTGATTTTACTTTTTAATAAAAAAAGAAGGTCTAACCACTTTAGAGAGCATCATTGGAAAAGAAAGAGTTAGTTTGTATTTTCATATTTAGGTGTTCAACATTACTTTGCTTCTTTTGCAGTGAATATTTGAAACCAAACGCTGTAGTGTTGAAAAAAGGAGCCTCTTTAGTATTTTAGAGTTGCATTCAACGCAATGATTTCACTTCAATCTGTTTTAGTCAATGTCTAGTAGTGAACAGGAAATAACTACTATTTCAGTCAGGAATACTCGCGTCATAGATTTTTATCCATTTATTGCAACAATGGAAATACAGTTATACTTGGCGCTGGGGCTCCGCTATTAAAATGCTCCCTGGATTGGCCAAGCAGCTACTAAAAAACAGGGAGTCCCATTCATAGACACCCGGTATACAGAAATGAGCCCAAGGTTAGACTTTAAATTCCATTTCAACCATTTGTTATGCAAGATTAACTCTGGACTGAAATGGGTGGAGGCTGGGGTGGAGGAGGCAGAGCTTTGCCAGCGGTACGGTCGGTGAGAAGGGAGTCATATTTAAATGGACTGCCTTTGGTGAGAGTGAGCGGTGATTGGTGTGTGGCCGATTAGAAGCTATGATTCAACCATAGCGAAAATAATTCAAGACTTATTACCAGTAACTAGTTGATCACACTGTCCGGTTATTTCGTCCTACTTTCATAAATGATTATTTTCTGTACATTATTAAGCCCTCCTATTTACTAATATAGTAAATTCCAAATCAGTTGTGTGTTAATTGCAGTAATGCACTCTGACTAAAATAGTTGCCACTGGCATTACACTATATGAGAGTTGTACCCAGAGGCAGCGTGGTGAAGTAAATGGTGTTGCTGTAGGGGCCGTAGCCGCGTTCATTTCGAGCTCTGATCTGGAAGGCGTAGATGGAGCCGGGGATCAGAGAGTTGATGGTCACCGTGTTGGTCTCACTGTACACAGTCCCCGCACTGTCCACATCTGAACCCTGAGGGACACAGAAGAAGGACATTTTAAGCTGAGTCAGTTCGGCCAGTTGTGCAGCATGTATGTTTAAAACTATTAACATGTACCTTGTCATAGTATCTAAGCTGGTACTCCAGGATGTCTCCATTGGGCCTGTCCGGCTGAGGCCACGAGAGAGTTATTGAGTCTGGTGCTCGGCTCAGCTGGTGCATCATGGGAACTGTGCTGGGAACTGTAGGAGAGAACAGATGGCTGATGTTTGAGCTGGGATTAAGCTTCCCCTGAGGGATGTGATGATCGATCATTTAACCCCATCATTCAACAACAATAAAGCAGTTACGTTGTGTTTAAGTGATGGTGACCACTAGGGGGCAATGTTACAGAACTTGTGGAGGATGTTTAGTAGAGCATGAAAGTGGAGCTTTTATGGAGCACCATGAAGGATCTAGTTACAGTCACAGTGCTGGCGAGCCAGACCAGTTAAGGGAACTTTCCTGCATTCCTTTTCATTAATTCAATGAAGTCTGAGAGTAGACACAATAAGGTTTTTAGATAATTTAGGTTCATGGAGACTTTTAATCAATCTTCATCAGTATTTTTGGAAAATCCCATACAAGTGTACTTTGTCTGAATAATGTCCCACTCTCCTCTCCTCTCCTCTCCTCTCCCCACTCGTCTACTCTCATCTCTCTCTTTCTGTCTGTCTTTTTGTCTTCCCATCTCTCATTTCTCCCTTTCTTCCTTCACAGTGACCATAATGTGATCTGACAGGATGTTGTAACCTCGAGCAACCTCCTGTCCAGAGAGCAGGAAGAGAAAAGATGGAGTAGAGAGAGAGAGAGAGAGAGAGAGAGAGAGAGAAAGAGAGAGAGAGACACACACAGACATAGACACAAAGTATCTACACAAACATCATCATCAGAGCACCTCTCTTCTTTCATCTCATCTTTTTCATCCTCTCTGTCCGGTGCTCACCTGACTGGCTCGTTGTGAAATTGATGCTTGTGTATCGAGCTGGAAAAGGACTCAAAGCTGACACCTCATTCATGGCTTGCACCTGTCAATAAGAAGAACACACAGACGTGACATACAAAGCCTTTTTTGTATTTACTTTTATGACATGCTTGTTTGAGGAACAAAGCCTCACACATGCAGCTGTGTTGGCCAGTCAACAAACACCAGTAAATGGGAAATATCGGCCCATTATGAATAAGAAATAAGCTATGATTTAGTGGAGTTTGCCCAAGCTAAATAATAAATGTTACTGTGTAAATGCTGATGTTGAGTTTATGGAATAATGTGGCACAGAGGACCTGCCTCCTCTGTGGCTCCAGGAAAATGTTCAGCAATCAGCGTGTAAAACACTTTGTTGTCCAGGTGCTGAGTCCAAAAAAATGATTATTTCACAAGGACACAGTATTTCTTTATTTCATTTAAATCAAAGGGAGCATTCTACAGTGTGGTGGATCCTTGAACCATTCACAAAAGGTTCATAGAAAAGCTTCCAACTGGCCCCATTGATTCAGTCCAAACATTATTAGTGTAAAACCAACTCTCAAGACAGTTTAGACTATCTACAAGGTGATAAAGAAGAGAGTTTTGGGCCTTTAACAGACAGTTTTCCACAGTACCTGTATGAGATAAGTGACTCTGGTCAGCAGATTGTTGAGGGTGACCTTGGTTTGTTTCAGGTTCGTCTGGGAGGGGCTGAAGGTGACGCCCTCTCCACACCAGGAACACGCCGCCGGGTTGGTGAAGGTGGCCGACGGGCAGATGCGACACACCACGCCGTACCACACTTCACTGCGGCCTCCCATGTCCACTGGGGGCGCCACCTTAAGGACACCCCACCATCGCCGCTCTCGTACTCCCAGGACAGAGAGACCGGAGCAGATGGAGGAGCTGGGGAGAAGATAGAGGGAGGGGGAGAGAGTTTGACATACATAATGTAAACGGCGGACTCTTAGGTGGAAGCATCTGCTAAAAAGTTTAAGATATGAAAGAAGCTGCTTGCTGGCAAAGACATTTAACAAAGTTAAGTAACGGAAAGAACATTATAAAACAAAGTTTGGCCGTGACACAATTTAAGTGAGCAGCGAAACTAAATACTTAACAGTTTTCTTCTGGTGTATTTAAACTTCCATTATATTATGATAAAAAAAGATGTTGTGCATTTCAGTTCTCACAGTCTGAGTAGATGACGATGACCCATGAGGCCCCTTGAACACATCCCAGAGAGCTCAACAAAAACTAACAAACCAACAAAGCTCACTTGTGCAGGCAGAAGAGTTGGCATCTTTGGCCGACCGGTAAAATCCGCTGCGACATTCACACATACTCGACCCCTCTTGGCTGGTTCTGCTGTTGGAGGGACACACCGAGCAGGGAATGGAGCCCGCAACGGACTTGAAGTAGCCCACCGGACAAGCTGCAGAGCGACAAGAAGAGACACAAGGAGGGTTTAGCTTCATTCTCATTTTTCAATCAAATACAGTTTAAGGCCCTTCAAAGTGTTTACTTTAAAGAGCCCTAAACACAAAATGTGACAACAGCACCACTGTTCTCTGGAACCTATCATTTTCAATGGCTTGTGGGCACCAAGACGGCCTTTTGTAGCATCAAGCAAAGCATCGACGTAGCGCGGCATGCCGAGATGTTTGCTGAACCTAGCGGCGAGCGCAAACCGCGTCCTATATGAGAGGCACTTGAGTCAATAATGTCCAGTACTGTGCCAAGTAGGAGTCAGCAGGGTGTCAAAGCTGTTTAATACTGTCTCTCTACTGATTTTACTAATCACTGCAACACATCTTCCTGCGGATCAAAGGAACCAGTGGGGCAGAGAAAAAACGAAAATAAAGATGTGGTATCACATTTACCTAAAGCTATGATATTTTTTAAACCTTGAAACATTATAGTCAGAAAATAAATAAACTAATTGAAATGTTTCTTAAAGTTCAAACCAAAATTAAACTGACACTACCTCACTGAGTACTTATATTTGCAGCTGAAACACGTTAAAAGTGTTAGTATCAGAGGTTATTTTTGACCTTGGAAGCAAAAATATAAACTTTTGCTAAAATGTCGTGAAACTGAAGTCTGAGGATCTACAGTTCCACAACATCCCGGTCAAAAGCTCAAGAACAAGCAAGTAGGTGGACCTGGAGACAAGATTGTTTTGCCAACTATAAGTATTAAGCTTGGTTAATGATCCTAGATCAATTGATTAGGTGTGTAAATAAATGGTGTAAAATAAGTTAACATACAGTATTAATGAAGAGGAAATACTTTAGGGTTAACATTAACAAAAGGCACACTAGTTAAATTAACTAAATATTTTCCACATCTTTGATTTAAAGTTCCACTTTACATAAAACAACTATTTTGACCTCACAAGAACCAAAGAAACCTTCAAATCTTAAAATACCACAAACTATTTTTGGGTAAAACATCAATTTCATCTTGGCTTGTGGTTCCCTTTGAGTCAAAAGTTCATCTAAAACATAGCGGCCTGTTGTTTGTTGTTGGTTTTGTCTATCACAGTAATTTACAGAGGAAGTGGCTTGTGTTAGCAGACAGCAGCAAAACCACCAGTCGACACACTCAAGTTCAAAATAACCACACTGACCCTGTACCATAGTTCTAAGAGACAAACTTCTTCACTTTCTCACAGAGAGTGAGATGAAAGGATCAATGTAACTTTCGTGTTTGTACTGTAAATACTGGAAACAGCTAGCCGAGCCACTATGTGTCATTTTTACACTACATTTCTGTACAGGTTAAACAAATGAGTTACAATGTGTTAATTAATTTAAGAGCTTAAAGGTTCTAGTAAGTCGATTTTTTTTTATTTGGACAGAGCGATGCTAGCTTTCCCCCTGTTTCCAGACTTTGTGCTAAGCCAAGCTAAGCAGCTGCTGGCTTTAGCCTTCCATTTAATTGACAGATTTGAGAGCGGAATAAATCTTCACAACGAGCATTTATTCCTAAAATGTCAAACTATTCTTGTAAGATGTGGGTGGATTTTCTCAACCCATAAAGGAAAATTGTAATCAAATTAAAAACACATTTTCACCAAATCCCATTATAGTCACTGTAGAGTATGTGTAGTTATTCCCTAATAAAAAAGAAAATGGAGTAGAAACTTAATACAGTAATAACGAATTGTATGATTATCTTTGAATAAAGTGACTTAATCCAGGAAAATATAAAATAAATTTAAGTTCAAAGCATGCATTACTCTATCCCACTTCCTCTCTCTCACACGCACACGCACACACACACACAAACACACACACGTACACACACACACACACACACACACACACACACACACACACACACACACACACACACACACACACACACACACACACACACACACACACACACACACACACACACACACACACATTGAAACTACCATTTCATCCTGGAGGCTATTATCCTGAATTGATTTGTTTTACAGTGGAAAATCTGTAAATGCTGCAGTTGTTAATGTCAACAGCAGGACAGCTGAGCGCTGAGGTCAAGGTTACATATACTTCATTCTGCTGTCTGCCGCAGCTCAGAGAGTTGGTCAGAACTATGAGAACATTGAGAGCTGTGCCGCTGGGTTAGTTGACTCCGCCTAAAGCAGCGTCAGCTAAAGGTTGCATCATTCAAAAGGAGCTCCCTTTGTCTGTGAGCTAAATGTAGAGTGTGTTTGTGTTCACGGACAGTGAGGCCTTCTTGTATCATTGAGTGTGTAAATGGCACACCTGATAACACCTGACCAACAGCTTTAAAGAAAGATCCTCTCATATTTTTTTTAAACCGAGGGATGTGTGAGAGAGGATGAGTGTGTGCTCTTTATGGTCAGCAGGAATGAACCCCTCCCCTTGTTTACATAACCTTGTCAAGAACATTTATCAAATTTGACACACTGTATGTGTGTGTGGATGCATGTGTGTGTATAGTGGATGGTGTCTGGGAGAAGAAGATAAGACGGTTAGAAGTGAAAGAGGGTAAAGAATAAACAGATAAAAGGCTTTCTGTGTTCTCACTTGTCTCGGAGAGCTGACTTTGCTTTCAAACAGGTGTGAAAAGGAGAAAAAAACGGGAGATGGAGAGAAGTAAAAGGATGTTGAGAGATCAGAGAGGGAGAATAAACTAGAGGAGGGACAGAAGTACACATGGAGATGGATGGCCCAAGATGGTTGTAGGATGAACAGTGGGATTATGTATATGAGCGCCAGATGATGGGTGAAAAAGGAGGAAACAGAGAGGAAAAGAGGAGAGCGAAACATCCTCCTTCCTCAATCTTTAATGTACCGGCTGCACATTACCAGATGTGTTCTCTTACAGCTCTGACACGAAACATGACTTTGCTACAAAGCCTCTCATCGGCATTACGAGCTCCGGCAACAGCTCAACAACCCCTCCTCTCCCCTCCTCATCCTCTCATCTTCATCCACCTGATTACAGCAGCCAATGAGAGTGCAAGTCCTCTGCCCTCTTGCCTGATCTGCAACCCCCATCCCCCCACTGCCGGCTACATCCATCCATCTCCCAGCTATAAAGCAGACAATTCATGGCCATAATGGCAGAGACACAGATGCCTTTACATCATACGTCGGTACACTCTGGAAAGTAAGAAGAGAAGTGAAGAAGAGAGGAGTTACAGCAAGAGCTGAACTGATTACTCGATTAAGGGATTAAGCCATCGTCAGAAAATGAACATGCCAATTCATTTAATTGAGTAATTGTTTCAGTCAAAAACTAGCTAGCTCCAGCTTTTTAAATGTGAAGTTTTGCCCCTTTTTATGTTTTATTTCATCTTAAATTAAATATCTTTGGGTTTTGGATGAAAAACAAGCACTTTGAGGATGCCATGCTGAGCTCTGAGAAATATCAATGAGCAAATTACTTGCAGGTGCCAATGCAGCAAACTCTAAGCAGCAAAACAAATAAATATTTCAGGGATGACACAGCAATTAAAGAACAACAAAATAAGAAAAAAAATAATAATACAAGAACACAAAAAAGATAGACAGTGAAATGGATAGAGAATGACATTGTGGAAAAGGCTTATCTTAGAAAAGACTACACGCAAATAAAATGAAATCCTGTTAAGAGAAAAAACTGAACACTGAAAGTAATTTCTGAGGAGATAAAGAGAAATAGAAAAAACACAGCAATGGGGTGAGTAATTTGACTTTAACATAATACTTTGGTTTGTAGATCGCTGACCCAATTTCTGTTTTTCTCTTCCTCTCTCCCTGTTTCATGCACTCATTCCCTCTTTTGACTCGCAGCATAATCTCTCTCTCCCTCTCTCTCTCTCTCGGACACACAAACACACATAAGCTCGGTCACAGATGCGACCACACAACAGGAGAGATGAGCACACATGGTTCCAACCGTAAATGTCTCCTCTGCGTCTTTCCATCCATTATTTTCTCTGCATTATTTTGTTCAGTGAAGACAGAAACAATATACACACACACACTGGATCATATGTGCATAATAATATCTGATTTGATTTCCATAAAAGCTCCATCAGCACACAGGCATATGGAAAAGCAAGCAATGCTTTGATTTTCTCATATACAAGCAGCTCTTCACAGATCATGAACTATACTGTAGCTAAAAACAGAACATGGGCTTTATTTAAACAGAAAACAATTCCATCTCTGCACAAAAATAAATTCCACCGAATGTTTTTAGACAATCCTAAATGTTTCCAAAAATTTGAAGTAAAAAGGGGCATACTGATCTTCACACACTGGATATTGCAAGTTCTCAAAAGTTGGGCAGCAAATCTTTGAAAGGCAATCATCCATGTGAAAGAAAAACTACATGGACAAAAATGACATTCCCAATTACACTAATGAGATTACACAACACAAATTATACTAATTGTAAGTGGAGCTTTAATTGTTTGTGTATATGTATACCTCATTAAACTTTTGTGAGATGATTATTTTCAGTGTATAGACTTAATCTCTTTTTCTTTTAAATGCTGCTTTCGTCCTGCTCCTTTTGATGAGCCTATCATTCGCCTTTTTAACAATAAAATGTTTATTCTCACGTCTAGCTGTTACAGGGAGCAACATTTTCAATCATTAGGAGTCATGTTCTGTAAATCCAATATTCCCTCTCTTTTAGCTCTGTTTTTGGTCTGCTAAAGGAAATATTTGACTATTTAGCTGCTCCAAATAAGGTCTGTCGTGAAAACAAGCTTAAGCGTTTTTAACATTTTATTCTACAAAATAAAATATTAATTTATATAATATATATATGAATTTTGAAGCTTGTAAGTCTCTTAAAAAAGGTGGTTGTTAACAAGTGGCTAAATGAGACTATACTTAACATCATCCTGTTGAACAGTACCTTTAACTTAGTGGTTCTGACGGGAAGTCATGCGACTGTGCTGTAGTTCTTAAATAGCCTAAAATTAGCTTTTTTTTTTTTTTTTTTTTTTTTTTACTTCTAGCGATTACATTTACACTCAATAAAATCATAAAAGTGGTGTTAATTTGTGAAGATTTTCTTGCTGAACAAAAAGTGTAAATATCAAAAAGGTTTTTTGCAACAGAGTTTATTTTCTGCAATACTACAAAATCGATTGGAAAAATCCAGTTGGCTTTTGTTGAGGGAACCAGTGTAATGCTAACTTCTGGGTTAGCCTACAAACAATATGTAATTCTTGCAGCACTCTGTATAAGAAATAAAAATGACAGCAACTGTTAAATATAATGAATAGATGAAAATTTTGTGTCAACTTGTTTGTTCTAGTTTAGCCTAAAGTATTTGGGGAATTCGTACTCATGACCTCAGCATTTCTAAATCATTGCAGACGCCCTGGATTCAAAGACATTTTGGCTAAAACAAGATGATTTAAAAAAAGAATAATCTTATCATTACACCACTCGCTCTTATGATACAACATGCTAAATAAATTACTGTTGTGATGAAGTTTGCGTGATCAGTATCATCTCCCACAGTGAGGTCAAGCCAACAGCCAATACTTTGATCGTATTGATCGTTTCACTTTACTAAGTCTGGCTCAACGCTTGACCTTTATTGATAGGCTGGAAAAGCAAATGAAGGTCAACATTGCTAATAGGTATCCACTTGACATATAATGGTGGATAACAATGATGAGGAAACACTGGCAGTTTTTAATCTGAAAGGAAAATGAAGTCTCGCCTACTGTCTGCTTTGAGGAAGATATACATGCTGTTTGGTGAAAAGTGTCTTTTTGGGACCAGAGAAGAGTCAGTCATCACACTTAAAATAATATCACGCTTGAAATCTTACTTTTACTTCCTCCCTCGGCCAAATGTTCTTGTTTTCCACCACAACAGGCCTCAGGATAGTTAGTGGATGTGTCTGTGCTAAGAGCAAGCGTTCTGGGTGACAAATCAGGACAATCTGACGTGTTGAATATTTGAGTCGCACGCCAAAGAAAATATCAACATGGGTCCAAATGAACTCAGAGCCCATTTGAGCATTCAGCACTAATCCTTGTCCCAAATCCTCGACAGTGGCTTAATGTTTGAGAGGAATCAAACAGACGGAAGGAGCTCGTCTGAGAACGATGTACCGCCAGCTCAGACCAACTCAAAACCCAAAACTAAAGGACTGTTTCATGTTTGGCTGAACAGGTGTAATTGTGTCTCATGCTCAGTCGTGTTTCCGCTTGTTTTCTCTGCCTCTCCGTCTCCCTTGTGGGATACAAATGTCAAAGAATGAAATCATCGGACAGCTGCTGCTTGTCGTCTGCCTCTGTCCTTATGATTTTTCAGAAGACTGAAGATGAATTTTTATTCAAAACTGAGCTTTGAATGTCAACAGCCACTGTATAGAAGCCAAATGTTCTTTGAATAATTGAAGAATGATCTTTTAATGTCTGTCTGCCAAAAGGCCAGCTGTGTTTTCGTGAGTGTTTGATGTTTCAGTTGGTTATTTAATTCATCATTAGTTCAAATGGGGTAGTGTTGTGTTTGTGAGTCTGAATAATCAGGCATCACACATGTAGTTGATTAAAAGATGACTGTAAAGTTTTCACTTGAGTTCCACTCAAGCGTTTGTCATTTCTAATGATTCATTTTCATTTCAAACCGATAGGATGAAAATGTGTAATCAAAAACATTAAACAAAGTTGTTTTTACGTCTTATTAAGTTCCTGAAAACATTCTCAATCAGCTTCTTACTCAGAGTGATGGGGATTTTCTGTGTTTTTTTCAGTTGTTTAAGTGGGTTGAGCTGTATTGGAAAAACATGACGTCATCATTTGCATATACCAATCAGGATTCTGTTAAATTTTAATCAATATCTAATGAAGGTCATGGGGTTGTTTGCTTAATGATTCTTTCAATCAAATATGTTCAAACCACAACCTCACAGTCCTAATGAAGCAGATTTAAGTTAAGATTTTGAGTGTTCTTCTAAATAAATAATAACTAAGGATTATATCCCCCATGTACGGAGTCAGTTTAGCATAACCCATCAATAATAAAGTCAGGTTCAATCCCTGACTCCTGTCGACAGTACATGTCAAAAAGGCCTAGAGCAAGACACAGAACCATTATATTCAAAAATGATAATAATGGTGGTAGTTATTACTATTCATCCTGACAAAGACTTGGATGTCTGGACCAAATTTCATGCCAATCTATCCATTACTTGTTGAGACGTATCATTTAAAAAATAATATAATTTTTCGGGCAAATACATCCAGTAGGATTTGAGATATTTAACAGCTCAAGTGAAAAACTTGGACCTGCTGGGGGCGCTAGAGGAAAAGTCAGAGAATCAACCACCTCCTTAGGGTTCTTCCTCCTGGGACAATGAATGTCTGTACAGGATTTGATGGCAATCCATCTGATAGTCCGCAAGACATTTCTGTTTGGACCAAAGTGGTGAGCCAACCAAGCACCTGAAAAGCCGGCACAGCCATCCATAAAGCCACTAGCACTGCTTGGACAAAAACGTCAAAAGTTAATGCTGAACGAATATGATGTAAAACGTTTTGCTGAGACAAAAACATGATAGTTCACTTCTGCACTAGGGTTTTTCTTATGTTTTCAGTTTTAGAGTCTAAAGTCTTTGCTACAATAATCCACTTTTGACAAATAAAGATATATGGACCCCTTGACACTTTAAATAGAAAGCTATTAGAGCCGTCTGTGTAGTTAAAAGCAATCATTTAACACTGATATTCATTGTCCCAGGAGACCAAGAGGGGGGGGATCAACAGTCTCTTATTTGTCCCTTCAAATTATGTCTTGCTTGAGGGGGCAAAGCTGTGCTGTGTGTAGTATTCTCCCATGGATATAAAATATTAATTCTCACTGTTATGAGTACTTAAAAATAGCAAAAAGCCCAATACAACCTAATGAAACAAGTGAAAAATGGAGACAATTCATCCTCATAGGGTACCGGTCAGTGTGCTAAATAATGTCTTACATAAAATGCATGTAGGTTAAGCTGACACACTTTTAAGTGGAAATAAATGTCTATTTACTTCTTGATAAAGTCTTTTATTTTTCTGTGTTCATAGCGCTGTCGCCAGAAAAACAATGACCATTTTGCAGAATTAAGTGCCTTTAATTACTGCTTCCAACCAATACATAATCTTAGCGCTTTCCTTTGCTCACCTTGAGCTATTATTAAATGTCCTTGGTGCATTATTCAAATTAGAACAAAATGTACAAGTTTGAATAGTTAAGAAAGTTCGGTGCTCCACTTTCTGGTGAGAACAAGGATCGGCTACTGTTAATAATTCTTGACGACTGCATCGCCAGTTAACCATCTGCCTCTTTTCTCAACATTCCCAGGGAGCCAGAGAGGACAACAATGTAATGATGCCAATCCACATCATTAGTCAGTGAAGTGATCAACAAAACATAATCAAATCAGAGTTGGAACAAAAAGCCGGAGCAGCGTGGGCAGCAGTGTGTCAGATCACTCGTAGACGGTCACTGGGAGCCTCTGCTCGAGCTGCCGAGCTGTTTCGAGGGGTGATTTGTCAGTAAATATCAATCAAATGCAGACAAATACAAGTGGCGGGCCGAGTGCAGATGTAAGGCAAAAGAGCATGAACACATTTCACAGCTGACTTGGCAGGATTGGAGGATTAATTGTGCTGGAGGTAGTTAGACTTTGAGGGCCCCTGTGCAAGGGAGCTGAGCAATTATGGCCATTGAAATTCCTGGTGGGCTTCAGTTTTATTTTTAACTGTAATCCCGGCATTTACAGACAAATGTGAAAAGCACATATCAGCATTGCAGCAGGATACACTTGAGCATAATCACGTATTCACACAAAGAGACAATCATCCACTCTTTTGCCTTCACAACCTCAATTTTTTTTGCCTGCTCAGTTCTTTAAGTCATTAACTTGCATCCTCCTATCTTTCACTCTCCCTCCACCTCTCCCTATTTTTCCCTCCACTCCCCCTCTCTCCCCCTGCGGTTTCTGTCACTTGTTCACAGACGAGTGGCCTTTACATCGCCATGACCTAAATGTGTCACATCCCTCTCACTGTGGCTCTCTCCCTCTCTTCCTCTCTCCCTCCTCCTGCTCTCTCCTGATATCCCTTCCTGTCCGTCTGGACATCTCTCAAATATTTTTCCACTTCTTTTTTTTCCCACTCACACTCACTTTGAGAAGTGTAATTTTTTTTTGACCACTTTTGCAATTGCTGCCCATTGCCTTTCCTCTCTTCTACTCTCCAGTAAAGTTAGCAGTAAATTACCAATTTAATATCTTTGTATTCCTGAAGGTATGCCTGTAAAAATCTATTTTACTTACCATTTTCTATATATTACAGAATATATGCAAACGTTACATCACTACGAATGCACTGCATACATACAATACTGTCTCTCCTCTTCTCATCTCAACCCGACCTTGCCCTCTTTTCTCTCTGGTCTCCACATCAAACACAGTCGTGTATCAGAGTGACAGCAGCTGCTCTCAATATTGATCCAGACGCTTCGTATCTCAGCAAATACCAAGAAGAAAACTGACAGGAAGTCAAGAGTGGCCCTAAAAGTTCATTACCAGTTTTTGTTTTCGGACATTTTAGTTCAAATGAGCACGGACAGAGTCACCACTTTGTGCATTTAAAAGGGGGAAATTCACTGATTAAAGGAACAGGAAACAGGAACCAGTTAATTAGGGCTGTCACATTTTAGAAAGTCAAACTAATTTAGAAAAAGGGCAAAACATCTAATGTTTTATCTGTAATGACCTGTTCAAAATTCACAGTCTATACATGCAACAGGAAAATGCACACTGTCTATCTGATCCACTGCATGTCATGTTGCCCCCTAAGTTAACTAGCTGTTGTTGTTCTCTTGGATTCAACGCCATAGATGGAAAAACTCAAAATAATTTCGACAAATGATATACTTTAAGTTTTTGATAAAACTTGACAGCTCTGCACCACCTGTGAAAACTAATGTATGATGTCTTGTAACTTTGAGCTTTAAATATTGTTAAGTCTCATAAAATAATCTCAATTTGAGCTTGGACATTACAAACTTTTAACAGAAAATCTGCATTACAAACTGAAGAGTTAATCTAGTTGCATGATGGGAAGTGTAGTAGCCAATGTTTTTAGAGTGTAACCGATATTAGAGACAAAAGCCGTGAAATAGAAAGCTGATATACTGCAGTTAATTTACATGGAAAGTTAAATGAACATGAAGAGGAATCAAGCTGATCATTGTTCTTTGACTTACCCAAGCAGGCAGATCCATTGAGGTTCTGCTCATAGCCTTCATCACAGACGCATCCCCCTACAGGAACCATCCACTCCCCTTCAGCATTGCAGTGCATTCGAGGGGGCGTGCCTCCCTGGGCTTTACTGTTGGGGACACACGTCCCGCTCAGGGGAACTAAGGCAGTCGGCTCAGCCCCTGAGGGAGTCGCAGGGTAGGATGCCAAGTACACGCTGGTGGCTGGACAGCGACGGTAGAAGACTGACACACCCATGAGGGAAACACAAGCTCCACTGTCGACGATAGCCAGGACGAATCTGAAACAAGATTCACATGTTAAGTGTCACAGTTGGTCCCTTGGGAGTGATAATGTTCGTTGAACACGAGCAACATAGTGTAGCACAGTGGTGATTACCCATTGCGTGTGAGTGGGGCAAAGCTGCGTGTCTTGATGTTGATTCGGCTGTATCTGTTGGGTTGATACTGGTGAGGTGAGCTGGGCTCCACCTTGGAGAAACTCTTATCCGCCGCAATGGTGTCGACCTTCACCCAACCCTCCCTGGTCTCCTTCTCTCCGTTTGATGGCTGTGGCGAGGAAAGAGCAGTGTGGACAGCAGCCGGTGGAGGGAAAGATAATTAGTGGTCAAGAGAAGACAAAATAGCATGGAGAGGAAGTGTAGTTGACAGGAAGGAAAGAGGTCAACAAAAAGAAAATGATGGACGCTAAAATGAGCCGGTTGATAGGATGAGGAAATATACAGTGAATCTAAATAAAATGGAATGAGTCTGTCTGCATGTCTGTCCTTTGATTTACTCAACAGCTCTTTACCCAATCGACTGCACACTTACAGGTGTATTGCTGAGGATTCAGGGAAGTGCAGTGTCGAGTGAACCTCTTTAGATCCACAGGACACATTTATTAGTAGTGCGTTATGTACACACTGTGTAGTGTATTAAGAGGGGACCCCTATTAACCGTCACTCCACCAAACAGCATGCTGGGTAAATCTCGCTCTCTGTCGCTCACTAAAATATTAACTGTTACACCGCTGACCAGCATGCTGGGTTCATTTAGCTCATTACAGTACATTCAAGAACAGTTAAAGAAAGAGAGACCAGAGATCGGAAGTGCAGTGTTGAGTGCGAGCTCTTGAGATCTACGTTACATATTTAATAGTAGCGTGTTATGAACTGCACGCTGTGTAGTGTATTGAGTGGACCCCTATTAAATGTTACTCTGCTGAAAGGCATGCAGCAATACCAGAGGCCAAGCAACTGTCTGTTTCCGAACAGGCACATTATGAACTGGCACTAGTCAAATTAAAAGAAGGAAAAATAAAAAGGAATGAAAGGGAAGATGACAAGATAAAAGAAAAGCTCGGAGTTTGCTGTATTTTTCCCGAGCACATGTATAATATGAGGTGGTTTAGTGAGAAAAGTAAACGTTGACTTGGATGTAAGCAGGTCCCAGCAGGGGGTTTGTGCTCAAATCCCTGTGATGACTTTCAGCGCTGCAGTGCTTCCTGACTCTTCTGTGACTCTCATCTGATTCCTCATCAGGCTTTGATTTACATTTTGAAAAAGCATCTCGCTTCCCTAAGGAGAAATGCATTCATACAAATACTGCATCCCTCCCACTGTGACTGCGACTGCACATGTAACTCAGGCAGATTCACTCGGTAGCTCAAAATGTCCCTGAAAAAACAACGACTAAATGCATAAATAAATAAAACATCTTTGGACAGTCAGTGTGAGTCACTTAAAAACATGCTTCATTGACAACACATGAGGTTCAGAGAGCTTCCTGCAATGGGTGTAAAATGGTCACAGTTGTACATTTTATGCCTTAAAGATGTACTTAGTGGGACTGAAGTGACATTTCCGGAGACCGCACTGGCACATTATTGCATTTTGCAAACCACAGTCCTCCACAAGTATGTGCTTCACACCAGTGTTTCACTCTAAACTGTTTTTCTTGACAAGCCCAACAATAATCAGGATGATTATACAATTACTCCTTGTCATGAGATGATGGAAGGTTTTGCAGTTTTTGAAGTAACATGAGCACGACATCTATAGAAATTGCATTTGACTTTGCTTTCTGATTCTTTCTGTTAAAGTAAATAGCTGGGAAAGAGAGTATGTTGAACTGTTATAATCTGGATTCAAACTGTTTTTGAAAAAAAAAGCTGTAAATTAGCTATAGACATGTTAAGCTAACAACAGCTGGTACACTACTTTTCTTTAATTGTACATGGTCTTGACCACATTTCTGTCTGGGAATCTTTTAAATAAATAAAATGATTAGTGTGTCAGTGCCAGTTGCTCCTTACAAAAATGTAAAAGTGTATTAATGGATTTACATGCTATGTAAATCCATTAATATGGTATTTTGCCTCACCTCAGCTGCCCAGGTCCTCTCCAGCTCTCTCTGGGAGTCGGCCTGTTTGTAGTACAGGGTGAGCGTCTCTCGGCAGGTGGGTGATGGTGATCGAAGGCTGGCACAGTCACGCACCGAGAAACGCAGCGTGACAAACACCCGTGGAGCAGAGTGTCGGAACAGGAAGGGCGTAGCCAACCAGTTGTCTTGCACACGGGGATTTTGGTTGACATTGCAGACCTCAAAGGTTCGTATGAGCTTCCCCCGGTCGTCCAGCACACTGACCTCATCCCACTGAGAGAGAGAAACAATATTATGAGCTTGTGTAAACCCAACTTTATAAAAGAGAAACACGATCTTAAGCATGGAGCTCTGGAATTAGCCTGTGTAAACTCTAAAAACCCTGCTGTGTTTACGGTTTGTCCACAGTTAAGAATCGTCCTTATATCTTTAAAGATGGTTTACATCTCACAAAGTAAATATTAACCATATTGCCGGTGTTGCAGATATGTTGGTCCTGTCCTTTACTAACATCACACACTGTTGTTTGACATCTCTATCCTTAGTGAGATAAGTATAATAGAGTACTTGATTTGTTCTGATATAACACACACACTACTATTGAATCTGTAAGGAATAAGCTGTTCTTTTAATGTACCCAAAAGAAGTAGGTCATCTCTATGTCCTAGTTCTCCACTATAGACTTTCCTATGTCTAATTAGGTAATCAATGATTATAAAACCAGTAGTTAATTAAATCACTTGAGCCATTCACTTAGAGCATAACACTTCTCAATTGTTTTTCAAAACTGTAATAATCAAGAGACAATTAATTATTATTAAAGGAAAAAATATATATTATACTGGACTTTTTTTTTATGTGTCTATTGTTTATGGTTCGAGAGGCGACATCTGTGCCGCTTTGCTTTTAACTAAATAGATGATGTTGATATTTCCCTAATTTAATGTGATACGGAAGTATAATAATGTATTATAATAACAATAATCCAGTTTCATAACGTGACAGGTGGTTAGTTTTTTCTCCTGCACTGGTTTGGCATTTGCATGTGTATCACTGTTCACATGTGACAGGTGGCGGACACACTTGTGTGTCTGACTTGTGGCAGCTGTTGTGTAATAAAACGAGCAGATTTAGTCATATTTTAGGGATTCTGAATACTTGTAGATGCACAAATGGATTGGGACATGAGTTTTGTAGCTTCACGGAGAAAAAAAACGAGCAGCGCAGAGACACGGCTCTGAATGAGACTGTCAGCTGAGTCAAAATGTAAATGTAGGCGAGGGGTTTAGTTTCACCAATTATACAGTACGGTGCCTCCAAGGATGAAAAGGCTCTGCTTAAAGCCTGTGTAGCCCTAAGTGACAAGCAGGGCCTTTTCTGTTGTAACACAGAGGAATTATGCATTAGGCCTCATCATCAGTATTCTCCATGCAACAATAGCAATGGACAAAAGGTCCTGACACCCTATCACGGTGCATTTGGTGTGTGTGTGTGTTTCTGTGTTTATGCGTGTCAGTGTATCTCTACATGCTCATTTCTCTTTCTCTGTGTGGTTCTGACAGCCGGTATGAACAGAAAGCTTTGTAGCATCACACATGAGAGAGTGCATTGATATTTGGTCCAATTGGAATAATGATAAGATCAGTGAGCAGACAGAAAGAGTCTGAGGCACTGTCAGTCTAATGGAGTGAAAGGACAGTTTTCTCTCTCCCGGGCCGTGATTCACTCTCTGTCAGACATGGGGATGTGGGGGAAACATAGAGCACATGGTGGGATGAAGGGATGCAGATGGGGAGCAGAGGGAAGAGAAAAGTGGGTGAGTAGTAAACAGAGAGTGTATGTGTGTGAGGCAGCTGCAGCAAAAGCCTGACCATGTGGCAAAAGGCTTAGACTTTCAGGTAGAAAGAGCAGCCGCTGGTATCTGTGTGTGGCATTGCGTGCAGTTTGCTGCTGTACCTTGGTGAAAAAAAACCACTGCTTTCATTTGTTTTCTGACCCCCAAAGCCCCCCCCCCCCCCTCCTCCCTCCCTCCCCTACTTCTCACTGTCTCATTTTCTCCCTCCCTTATGAAGAAAGAAAGAAAGAAAGAAAGAAAGAAAAAAAAAACGGGGCAGATTGGGGAGGAGGGGGTGGATGAAGCGTTGGCAAGAAGAAAAAAAAAAATAGGGACGACTCATCTTTGTGATTTAATTTGAACCGAAATGCCAGAGAGCCACGCAATCTCTCCAGTGACAGAGCACTGGGAGAGGCAAGGCCTTGGACGCACACAACCACGTAGAAGAGAGAGAAAGGCACGCACAGATACCCAAAGACATATGCACGTACACACACACACACACACACACACACACACACACACACACACACACACACACACACACACACACACACACACACACACACACACACACACACACACACACACAATAAGCAAACACACAATGGAGGAATAATGTGTGGAACACTAGGAGGGCAAAAAGACTATAGTAAGAAGTCGAGAGTCTGCTGGTTTGACACTGAGGGGAAATAAGCGGAAGAGTGGAGATTGAGTTGGGGGGATAAAAGGAAGAATATGAAGCAGAGACCCAGTGGCTCTGGGACTGTGAAGGGCAAATGGAGGAAAGATTAAAAGAGGGAGAGAGAGGCAGAGACAAAGAAGCAGAGGGGCTGCCTGTCGGAACATTAAAAGAATGGAAAGACGGCAAGAAGAAGCGGGAGGAGAGCGCAGAAAAGGATATCCACAGAGCCTCAAGCAAAAGAAGATGGGATGTGAAAAGAAAAGTGAGGAAAGGGTTAAAAAAAGAACACACACACACACACACACACACACACTCACACTCGCACACACACATACACTCCCTCCCTCTCCCTCTCTCTCTCCCCCTCTTTTGGTCTGTCTTTCTACTTCTCTCAGCTTGATGCCCCAGGTCAAATAACCATATCTCCATCTCAGAACCACTTCTCATCCAGGGACCATAAAAAAAACTCATGCAAATGCTTGACTTGCTCGTGCACACGCACACACTACTCCCCCTTCCTCCCCCCCACACACACACACACACACACACACACACACACACACACACACACACACACACACACACACACACACACACACACACACACACACACACACACACACACACACACACACACACACACACACACACACAAACGGATGGCCTCCTATTAGCAGCTGCCATCATGGTTCACAAATTCCTAACACACATGGGGCCCTAATTAATCAGACATCATGTACAATTATGGAGGCCAGACTGGTGTGATAATGACAGCGCGTACAGTTAAACTTCAGTGTAAGGTGAGATAAAAGGCTCCATGTACGTGTATGTTCGCCAGATGTTGGTTTGAAACTACTGTATTTTCATCTGGTACTTTTTGAGCTGGCAACATGTAAAATTCTTGTGGTGGATGGTCGTAATTGTCGGCTCACTTGTATGCCAAAACTAGTACGTTTAAATAGTGTTAAGAGTTATTTCATGCACTGTATGGTACTCTAAATTTATACATCAGATATTTTCAGATATCGTCCATAAATGGACTAAGGATAAGAATAATATTGTTTTGTACTGCTAGAGTAATTGGGATAGGAATTTCCTCCACAGTACCAAGTACAAGTGTTCTCCTCCAGTTTCTCACATGCAGTTTGAATGATAATCTCAAAGATGATGACAATGAAGACGGTGTGTGTGTGTGTGTGTGTGTGTGTGTGTGTGTGTGTGTGTGTGTGTGTGTGTGTGTGTGTGTGTGTGTGTGTGTGTGTGTGTGTGTGTGTGTAATTATGAGCCATATTAGAACTGAGCCACAATCACTCACAGATGAACGGATTTAACTGACCCTGGAGCTGACCCTTAAACAGTCACGCAAGCACTCTCACACACACACTCTCACACATATAACCCCACACACACACACACACACACACATATTTACACAGCTCAAGGCGATGAGACAACCTTAAATAAAAAAGCAGCTCAAGACTGGGAGATCTATGGTTCAATCATTGCAATCCCATCACAGATGAAAACACACAGGAGAGAGAAAAAGAAAAAAAAGCATTTTATCCCTCAAGGATATCTTGAAGGCAAGGTGAGACCTTGCTCATTCTCAGGCTGCGTGTGCCAAAAGCTCCACCAATCAATGTCAGATGCCAGACATCCTGCAAGATAATAACCCTGGCCTTAACTCATAACGAAGCATTTATCCTTAGTCCTAATCTTCAAGCGGAGATCTGTAATTGTCTGCAGCAATGACATGTCCACAACAAAAATAGCAGAGTCTGTTTAGTGGAGGCCTGCTGTTTGTTCCTGCTGTGTATTTGAATCATTGCAATCAATGTAGCAAAACTACCCAGATAGCAGGTACGGGTACGACAGTAGTCATGTTTGATTTTGATGTGTGAATGTCTGTCTCTATCTGAAACAGACTTTTAAGAACTTGGATGTTTAAGCCAAATCAACATATCTACAGAGCAGAGTATTGAGATCCAGGCATGGGAAATGTTATTTTTGAAAAGTCCAGCTTGGAAATGGATATATCATATATGTTTTATAATACCAATTACTATTGATTGAGAAGCACAGAGATGGTAAGTCTTTTTTCTGATTATACGGCCGGTGTAACTAAATTGTCCTCATAATTACATACAGGATATTTAACCATGACTCACCTAATAAACAGGGCTGTCCTCGATCAAATTAATTCTTTGTAGACTAATACTGAGACGTTTTTGTTGACGGATCTGTAAAACTGAGTTTCTCCACAAAGATTCACGCATACAGTACGAGTCACAAGTTTGGACACACCTTCTCAGTCAATGGTTTTTCTTTCTTTCTTTCTTTCTTTTTTTTTTTCTTTTTTTCCCAAACTATGAAGGAACACATGTGGAATTATGTGGTAAACAAACAAATGCTCAACAAACCAGAATATGTTTTATATTTTAGATTCTTCAAAGTAGTTGAATGAGAAGGTGTGTCCAAACTTTTGACTGGTACTGTAAGTACCACTTTAAATTTTGTTTTTTACCAGACATGTGCTTTTTTGTCTTGGAAATAAGTCATTCAGCAAGAAAAAAACATAAAAAAACAACTAAAGAAATCTTAATCTACTAAGAGCAATTAGTTGACTAATTGAACAAGATGGTGCAGCCCTACTAATGAACAAACATAAATCTCTACTGAAACTTTACCCACATCCTTTAAATGTAACTTTAATGTAATAGGTAATTATTTTCAACATTGATTTTTCAAGCAAAGTCAAACATCTCATGGTTTTAGCACTTTAAATATGATACTCTGCTGCTTTCCTTTGTCTCATATTATTGTAAACTGAATATTTCTGAATGATAGTCAGACAAATAAAGACCATTTTAGTACATCAACTTGGGCTCCAGGAAATGGTGATGCACATTGTTTCCCTATTTCTGAAACAATGAATTGATTAATCAAGAAAAAATCAGCAGATTATCTTAAACTTTTACCTTAGCATCAGTTACCCAACAGGACAGTTACTGTAAATTAATGTGAAAAGTATTCTTGTGTTTAATCCCTCATTAGAGTAAAACCACAAAGCCCAACCAACAATGTGATTAAACCGTACATTTAAACGTAACCATGTGTAACATGTGCGCAACACATTCGATTGGCCCCCAACATGAATGCTTTAATGCTCCAACAGCTGGAGAGCACACAGAGAAAGTGAGGTCTCTGCTTACCCCCGTGTCTGGATAGGTGGTCCAGCCCAGCTCTGAGGTAGACTCTGTTGTGTCCAGCAGCATCACTGACATGAAAGGAAGCAGAGACAAGGACAACGTGTGAGAAAACAGACAAACAAGATGTACTTTCAAGCTCTTCAAGCTTTCGATTTAATGCTATTGATTGCTGCTCAAGAGTTGAACTTGAACAGAGTGAGTGTTAAATAAGTGACTGTGAAACAAAATGCAATCATGAGATGTTCTCTCCAGGCTTGAATCACTGACTGTGATCCTGCCATGCCATCAAGAGCTAAAACTTGGATCGGCTCCAGTACTGCTGGAGTTGAGACGCACTTGTGAAGTCTTGTTTTTAGGGTTAACAGTCTTTTAACCTTTTACTGGCTGAGAAACAAGTCCAGGTTTATTTTTCTCCCCTCGCAATAAAATCATGGAGCGCTCCAGCTGTGTGCATCTGTCAAACCTAATAACTGAGTCTGAGTGATGATGCAGTTTGGCACAATGTTCCGGTGTTTAAAAAATGTAACTGATTGACCTGATGTGGCACCGTGAATAAAGGTCACATTTTCCAACTTTAAAAGGACATAACAGATACTGTCACTTTTTGTTGAAACTTAGCAAGCTGATGCTTCTTGTAGCCTGGCCCAAAGGGAACCTCCATCGTTCTGTGGCGGGGCGATTTGTACAGTGTTTTTGTTTCCCTTTTGCATCAGGTTTTAACAGACATTTGCTCATTTCCAGTGATTTAGAGTGAATGTTGGAGTGTATTTTCCCATAATTTGCTTTTAGGTTTAAGTGCTTTAAAAAGCAAGCTGGCAAGAAGATCACACACACACAAACACAAACACACACACACACACACACACACACACACAAACACACACACACAGAGACACACAAACACACACACACAGTGACTTTAATGCTGAGTGCTGCGTGCTGACACATGGCAGCTTCCCACACAAAACTGAAGCCCTTGAATTTGCCATTAGTATTCCAAAACCGTGCTGGCTGCTGTTCCTTCAGTCTGCGAAAGTCTGCGCTCGGTTCTCTGTTGAAGAGCCGCCGATTGAAAGCAGGCCAAAGTTTCTTGTGCACACAGAGGTGGCATCCGACTTCAGGTTCGGATGCTCGCACAGATGGAGTTAATGGGAAAAAGTATGCAGTGCCTGATTTCATCAAGCACAACACTAATCACGTAAAGGGCTGTTGACACACGCACGCACACAGAGCATTGAGGAAGGCGGCAGCCATCCGCTTCTGTTTACAAATAAATTATTCTTCTCATTGCTGTCATACAATTTTCATGCTATCGTTTCCATTTCACGTCACACAATCTTTCAGCAGAGAGAAAGGAGGCTTTATTCCTCTCCGTGAAAAGCAGACAAAGAGCGGCAGAAAAGTATTATCTACAGAATCATCACACACACACCGGATGGGATTTGAAAAGGTACCCTGTCTCGCCACAGCACGAGTGATTCACTGAGATCAGTTTTTTATTTCTCAGGTGTGCAAGCTCGCACACTCGTAATGAATCTCTCTGTATTCTTCATAAATCAAACAAATAACAAGAGACTGATATGTTTTGTGGCTTATGACATAAATTCAACCTCACCTCTCTGCTCTCTGACTGTGCTTTAAACAGATTTTTTTAAAGGATTATACTCGCAGATGGAGACCCTGCAAATCTGTCCTCCAGTCCTTCATTTCCCTTCTCTTTTTTTCATTTTACAAGCCCCCCTCCCCTCCAGTCTGTCTATCTGTTTTCACCCACTAGCTTGTCTTGATGTCAATCTTACTAAATTCACACATTTTTCCATGGAGATCCTCCAGGATTTTGGAGTGATATGAATTGTATCAAGAAAAGTACACAAATGGACTGTGACAGCTAAGGATTATATATGCAGCCACAGGCATCGGAATAAATAGTTTCTAGAGCAGCGTATGTCTGGACAGCTTGGCGGCTGGATTCGTAGAGCCGATCGGGATGAAATCAACAGGGAGAAAACTGAATTCACGTTTGAATGTTTCACAAGAATGGTGATTTCCATTAGTGTCTCACCTTCCCTGCATTGTTTGATACATCTGTAAGCATGTGTTACGCTTCTACAGAATGTTACACTTGGTGGCTAATTTATTTTAGGTACACCTAGCTAAAACAAATGCAGTCTAATACAGCAGTACTCATTTCAGAGAGGTGATGATTCAACTTTATGATCAGTTTGGAGGATTTAGTTTGGGGAGAGTAGCATTGCATTATACAAAGAGGTGTTTCTGTTATTTAGCCTACCCTTATTAATATAAAGGATGTGTATTAACAACACCTGTTGGTGTATGAGAAGACAAGGAAACGGCCTATTGACTAGTTTTCCAAGGTCTAGTAAAAAAAAAATTAGGTAGAAACATATCATGCATTAAATGCACACACTTATATGTCATGCATTCTGACCTCATTAAGCACAATCCTATTTATATCAGATAAGGACACACACATACAAATGCTGCAAATGTGTCATTCCAAATTCAATTAACCCTGAGCTTCGGGGCAGAATCATGCATAAATAATCTACAGCAAACTATTTTGACATTAATATTTATGCCTCTACTATTTAGTTTCTTGTCGTATGGCCTTGGGGACCCCCAGGTCCTCATGTTGCCTCTGCTGTTTCTGCAACAATCCTGACCTGTACATGAGGATTACATGGAGCGATGTTGAAAGAGCTTCATGCGTGTCTCATTGCGTGACATTAGTAAGTTGAATAATTCACCTCGACATCCTTGGATAAGCATTGAGTGCTGCGTTACACACACCTTTCAAGGATTAGCTTGAGCTAAGGCATCATGACCGGATCTTGTGTGTGTGTGCGAGACAAAGTTGAACAAAAGAGAGGGACATTTGCTAGCAGGTCCACTTGGCAGTAAAAGCCCCTTTATTTAACTCTCAGAGAACTGCGCTACAGCATCTCTGTTATTGGTCCATCTGAGGGCCGAGACACTCAAAGTTTGTCCCTGACAGTTTGGAGAAGTGCTGAGTCTGCAATCTGGACCTGAGTGCTGTGTTAATGCACGCTGTCTTTCACGTCTTCCTGCTCCACTCTGGTCTTTTTATTCACTCCACTCCATACCTTTCCCCCTTTCTCTACCTCCATCTTGTCCCTTGTCCCTTTCATCTCCCGCCTCTCTGCATGTGTGTATTATTCATCTAAAAAGTGACAGCAGGGGTAGGCATCTCTGTACGTAATAAGGAGATACGCTATTCTCCATTATTGATGCCAGATCTGCTGTTTTGTTTCTGAAATGCTTTGATACACGAAGAGAGAAAAAGAGGGGACAAAAGAATGAAAAAGGCAGGATTATGAGAATGAGAAGAGGAGAGGATTATTTTTGTGCATATGAATATGCCTCTTTCATGCTTTACGCCCCCCCCCTCTTTCTGTGTGTGGCGTGGGTGTACATGCCCTTTTTTATTGTGCAGAGGTGTCCTGCATTAGTTCACGACTGTCCCTCCCTGCCCCTGGAGTGTTCACTTCAGCTGAGTGACCCTCTCTACATCCATCTCTCTTTGCCCAACACTTTGCCTCTCTGTGTGGTCATGCATGCGCCGACACTCTCCAGCACTAAGTGTAGTGCTGTTGTTAATGTCGCGCCTCTCTGACGGTGGATGTATGCTACATTACCGCACACTTTCCAGGCAATAGAGACCCCCTGAAATCCTGCAAAGAATTTCGGTGTTAATATTAACATAGGTTAGAGTGTGTTAAATGCCTTAACACCCAAGTAAACGCACCTGCAAAGTGTACACAGAGTCACTGAGCTCAAAGGTAACACCAAGCTACAGGAACACACACATGCACACACACACATATCCAACAAAAATTCCCACAGTGCCTGCAAGCGTTCTGAGCGGCGGTCAGAACGTGTTTTGTCTTTTGTCCACTCATCCACCCGTCTCCACCCATTTTTTATACGCTCCAGATGCTCCCACCCACAGACAGTCAGTCAAGGACAAGGCCTGCACCAAACCATCATTACAAACAACCACAACGAGAGAGTGATACGCCGAGACAGAGAGGGAGCAGGAGGGTGGAGGAGTGAGGAAAGAGGGGGATTAACGCGATTCCAGAAATAAGCATGCACATGTCAAAGGGAGTTTTCTCTGGCGTTGCTGGTTGAAAGTGCAGCTGAAACAAACAGCACTTAAGCCAGGTTAGATGACAGAGCAACGCCTGCAATGAGTCGCTGAACAAGCAGCAACAGGCACAGGTAGGAGGACATTTAGCCAAAACTGACTGTAGTGCTTGATTACAAGACAGTTACAAAAAATAAGACTGGTAAGGTTACCATCTGGGGAACTACATCTTAAAGGAATAGTTTGACAGTTTGCGAAGCTTATACGCTCTCGTACCATGAGCTAGGGCAGGGTTATATTAGAAAAGAACTAGTTCATATTATGTGTTGTGTGACCTCGTTGTTCCAAACGGCTACACTCGAAGGCAGAATGAAAAGTCATAGAGAGCAGCACCCTCTAAAACTCACAAAATACTGTTTGTTTAATCCGTACAAAATCAGAACTATAACAACGACAATTTGTGGTTTTATGGCTCATCATGTGCCTGAGTATTTCTTGATTGAACAAATGATATACAACATGTATAATCCGGAGCCTTTAATGTGCTCGTAGGCAGATTTTGTTATAGAGCCAGGCTAGCCGTTTCCTCCTGTTTCCAGCCTTTATGCTAAGCTAACTTGTGGTGCCATATTTACCATATAGACGTTAGAGAGTGGTATCAAATCAATCTTCTCATCTTACTCTATGCAATAAGCATACTTCCCAAAATACTTTCAAACCATTTTTTATTTTCCTAGACCATTTTTTATTTTCCTAGACTTCACTCTCCTCTTTTTTGATCAGAGGACATTTCATTTTGAAACAGCTTAAACACATTTTGTTGTGTATTTTAGGTCTAAGAATGTTTGGATTTGTCAGAAATGAAGCCAATAAACACTTAGGAAAAATACTCCTAAATGGTGTTACAGCAGAGAATTTAGTCCGTCCCCCTACCTTAATGTTTGCTGGATGAGAGTAATGTATTCAGAGTGGAAATATAAAATAAAAATACAAAAGTTTCTCCTTAAGTACTGAGTTCTCAATGAATCTAGATTTACTTATCAGAAACAGAACCTGCTAAAAACACATTTTCTTCACCATCTACACCCTGAACAGCCACTAAGGAGAAGGAATGTAAATCTGAGAGCAGATCAGTTTAGTGTAATCTCATTTCTGTCATTTCTGAATAGTAAAGCCTTTAACAATCAAACTTTGCTCTCCTGCTGTTTAGTTGAAGCCAACATGCAAACTGCTAAGTGCAGCTCTAATGTGAAATTCAAAACGGCGAACTACATTCCTCTGTCGCAGCAGTCCATACCACACATTCATCTTTCAATTACATTTTTGGCTCTAATTTGTTGCCCGTCCACACAGGCATATTATCTATGACACTTTCTGCCTCGACACTGACTGACTCAAAGCAGAGAGTCTCGGCTCGCAGCCGCCTGACGGCTTCAACCTCTTATAACTCAAACAGCAGTTATGTGATTCATGTGAGGAATTACGGAGCTCTCGACAGCTACAGAAAATTATGTTGCTTTTAAAAATGACATGCATAAACACAGCTAAAAATAAAGCCTGGCCACAGTGTAGTGTTGCAGTGTCAATGATGGGGATGCTGCTTCCTCCACTTCACACCAGCATGTGATTTCTCTCTTTCTGCAGCTCGGTACACATGCAGGCAAGAGGGACTGGAACAGAAAGCTTTTCAGGGCTGTTAGTGGCATCCGTCCTCCCGCACTCCCACTGTGACAAGCATGCCATTTATTTTCTTATTTCTTATTCATCATGTCCTGAAAAAGTGGCTTACTACACCCAGGATCAAAGAGAGTAATCTGCCTAATTAATATCCAGTTAAAGCCAGAAACAAGTGACTAGTGAGTAGCAGTTCTGCAAAACACATTTGTATTAATTTCTTAGAGGTTTATCTGTTTTTTGCTTTAGGCCTAAAGCAGTTGTTTAAGTGAAACCATCTGAGAAGTTTAGCTAGAGGGGAAATGGTGTGCTAATAACTAATGGATATCCAAAACATGTCAATGGGCCCCAAGACACCACCAGTGTTGGGCAGTAACTTTTATCTGTAACAGTAAAATTATAATTTTTTCCACTATGTAGTATTGGCTATAACAATTTGAAATTCAGCAAATCTATAACAGTTACTTATCTCTGTAAACCTCTGTTAGTTTGACTTTTTGTTGGCTTGTTCGCTGCCTTGCTGTGATGCTTAGTTGCTAGATTAATCGATGTTGGTCTCTCAGCCTTCCGTTGATAGACAGCTCCGAGACTTGCTAGCTTGGCTGCAAGAGCAGGTCTGTCTGGAGGTGATTAGCTTCTACCAAAAGAGGAGAAATGCAACTCCTGGTACTCCAAAAGTTGTCTTCTACAGATGTTATGTGTTCTTAGCTGGCTTACTAACGTTACTCACGAGTATGATTAATTTTACTTTCAGGAGCCACCTAATGCTAATTGAGTTGAAAGGTGGAAGATTGAAGTTTGGGAGCATTTCAATTGCCTCTCAACGGCACTCAACATGTCAACGGCAAGCTGGCAGCTCATAGCTAATGCTAACGTTTACTATTTAGTTGGAATCAAATTATCCAAATCAATAGGCCAAAGTGCTGAAAGTGCTTCCCTGAGGAGTAACCAACCGCCACTATATCTTTATATATATATATAATTTATTTTTATGTTGAGAATGTTAAATACAGCTAATTTAATCTTGTACAGTTAACCAACCGCGAAGCTGAGGTCAGACCTCCTCAGGAGCTGTTTGCAGTCACTGGGGCTAAGCTAGCTAGCTAGCTGCTGGACGGTCAGTAAGTCTTCCTAGTTTTAAACACATTAAATACAAAATAGTTGATGTGGTTAAGGCACCTTTGGTGGTGCTGGGTGGAGTAACGACAGTTAGGTCACTTGTAATTGTAACTTTGGTGATTAGTAAAGTAATTACTTTTTTCAATGAGTAATGTGTAAAGAGTAGGCTAACGTTAGGCTAATTTATTATTGCAAAACACTGGGAACCATTGGGTTTATATAAATTAACAAAGCATTGTCGAAATATTGTAAAAGCTCATCATTTTATTTTATGTGACATCTGAAAATAGCTGTAGCTGTCAGATAAATGTTGTGGATTGAACAAAAGACAATGTTACCCACTTAAATGAAATGCAGAGGACCAATGTTACAAGTAAAAAATATTGTAAAAGGGAAATTGATTGATTGATTTGTGTGCATAAATATTTACTTACTTTTCACCATTGCAGATAACACCTGCAATTTTTTTTTTTTCCTTGATTGGATTCATTCCCCTTTTTAAACCGTTTTGTCACTGGTAAAGATTTAGTCTATAGTTTGTGCAACCTGTTGCCTTTTGGTATAATCAGGATCAATACCCTTTTCATGGTATGACAGACGGTTAATTTTAGGATCTGCATAGCTCCGTCAGCATCAACACTCATCCATGATGGGAAGCGCTGGAGGGCCATCAGGTGTGCCTCTTGCACAGACCTCCCCCTTCAGTGTGGTGTGTTAATCCAATCCTCGACACAGATCCAACAATTTAGAGGCTAGCCATGTGGCTTCTCGACAGTACCTCACATCAACAATGCATGTGGGCGAATGTGTCAACACTTCCACAGGCAGCTAGTGAGAGTGATAAATCAAACACCCTGCCACTCACACTGCAGTTTGTCTGCATGCAAAGAGGCAGAAAACTAGCTTTCATACTCATAACAGCAAGAATTTAAGGCTTAAAATGACACTTCCTTATGGTTTGTGGCAGGAAAGCAGACAAGAATAGGGGTTGTTATGGTGGATACACATACTTCAAAAGCATTAGTCAGACAATAAACAGTAGAAAGACAAACAGTAGTATCAGTTAGCCAGTGAGTCCAGACAGACACGTCATTTACTGCAATCAAAGCCGAAGCAGACGCCAAATCCTCCTTCTGTGTCATAACTAGATGGTTCAATTTATGTGGATTTATATGGACGTCCATGCTATTGGGTTAATACTGTATTACGAAGAGCTCTATTTCAATTACACAAACAGAGTCAGTAGGCCAGTGGCACTGTGCAGCCTCTCTCCCTCTCTATCATTCTGTCTCATCTTAGTCCAGGCCATCTGTTACAAATGCAGCTTGAATCTGTGGCATGAGGCTGACATATAAGATACCTCTGTTTTAGACTTTTACTGACACACACCTCGCAGTAAACTAAAGCCTATGGGAGATGAGCGTGAACAGGTGCAGCTCTTTCTGACACGCAGCCAAATCCTTTGAAAGTAATTTGTGTACTGCCTGCTGAAACCAAGGAGCAGAAACACCTATAAGAATACACATTCACACATATACAGTTGCACACACACACATCAGTTAAAGGCAGTTTGAGTCATTAAATTAATTTCAGGTTTACTGGTAGCTTTTCCAGACATTCTCTTGGTCTCCCTATTCATTACTGACTGACTCACTCACACACTTTTTTACTTTTTTTTGTAGATCTCCAAAATGTCCGTGTAGCCTTTGTAGACAAAGTGTGTGGAGTTAAGAGCAGAGCACATTCATTGTGGAGACTGTAGACAAGGGGCACACTGATAACAGTGCCTTAGAGGGGGCAGGGGTCTCGGGCTGTCACATCCACGAGATCATGAGTGACACAGGGGTTAATATGTGAAAGAGAAGCGGGTTATGCAACTTATTATGCATTTGTCTCCCACCTCATTTCCATATTCTTTTGTTTGCGGGAGCTTGATAGGCCCCGGCACGCACCTGGCACATCCATGCCAACAAAGTGGTATCTGGTTTGCTGCCAGTGGCACTCAAAAACATTGGCATATACACAGATGCACTCAGACACAACACACAAGATTAACGAACACAGGGCTGTGTGAGCAAGGGGGAAAGGTGGTAATTATTCAGGGGGTCCCAAGCTGGAGGTGAGGCCCCATAAATTGAGAATTAATCAGACTTTTTTGTGTTGTTGCAGCCTTACCCTAACTTGCCACAGTTTCACACATTTTCAAAGTGCCCAACATTCCCAGAGAGCCACATTCTTAGAGAGCCACTACTGACGCATACCAAGTCTCCATCCTTCACTTGTGGGCTCATTATGAGCACATGATGGGAGCGCTGTGCAAACTCTTAATCCCGCTATTCTCACGTCAACACACACACACACAATGCAACCATGAATTTAAAACCCAAGTAAAAGTTTAGCTCTTACCTTCCTCAGCTGAATTGGGCTGAAAAAACAGACAGAGAGAAAGAAAGACACTCCACATCTCCACTACTGAATGACACTGACAGAGAGAGAGGGAGGGAGAAAGCATGAAAGAAGGAGATAGAGTGAGTATGTGTGACAGAGCTAGGGAGAGAGAGGGAGAGGGGGGTGAGAGAGGGGGTGGAGTCTGTTTGCTCCCTTTATCCGAGAGAGGGAGGGAGAGAGAGAGAGAGAAAGGGAGGAGTGGGGGGGAGGAGGAAAAATATTTACAGAGCAGCACATACAATAAGTACACTGCCAATAGAGGAGGTAAACAAAACACTGTTGTCAGAGAGACGGGGTGAGAGGAGGAAAGTGGGAGAGTTTTTCTTTTTTGTTTATATTTGAGAGAAACAAAGACAGAGAGAAAAAGCAAGGGAGAGTCAACAAGAGAGAGTGACAGAGGGAGAAGGAAGTGGAAAAATTAATAAACAAGTTTGTCCGGTCTCTTAAAACAACTGTCTAGACACGTCGAATGACATCGGTTCCAGCTCTCCTCAAAACGCCTAGTACACATTTCAGCCAGGCCGACTGGCAGACTGTTCCTCAAACCGAGGCATCCCTCACATGTCTGGACGCTGTGCTAACTTGCATTTTTCAAGCTGTGGCATGTGAGAGTGCCAAACTTCTTTTTTCCTTTTTTTCCCCCTTGATCTCTCTCAGTTCTACCTTTTATGGTAAATTATTATAATTTAGACACATTTTTGGATGCTCTTCATCCTCCCTCTTCCTAACACCCCCCCCCTCCCTTCCTCTCCCCTCTGTCTCTCAGACACACTCCTAGCCTCACAGGATTGCTCATCCAGACAGTATCTAGACACGCACTCATACACACACGGCATTCAAACACACGTAGCTGAAAACCCCTCCGGCTCACGCACGCCACTCGCTGGTCAGACTGAGGTACTGCAGCTTGTTGATGGGCTTTCATGCCCCAGTTCACTGCATTGAGTAAGACTTCAGTCGACTCTTGCAGGGAGATGTTGCCTATTGGCTTGACACAGTTAGATGGCCCCATTCCCAGCCTGCCGGGGGCCCTCTACCAAAGGCTCTTTGCTCCGAGAGCTAAACTGAAGAGGGAGATGGTTCACGGTCCTTCAGTCATTAAGCAGGGAATTAAAACTTCTTAATTCGTTGTCAGTATGTTCAGCAAGAACTTGTTCCCTGTGCCATCTTGAATGGAAAGATTGGCTGATTAATCAGTTCATTGTTAACTTTTGATCAATTGATAAGCTTATTTAAATTTTAAAGCTTTTAATAAGCTTTTAATAAGCTTTTCAAATGATATTATGTTTTGCTTCTCTTGGTCTTCAGTGACAGTAAAAATCTAAAGATTTTAAAAGGTCATCATGTGCTCTGGCAACTTGTGACCAAATTATAAATCGTTGGAGAAAATTAATCTGTAATATAAGCAATAAGAAAATAATTGTTAGCTGCAGCCCTAATGTTTTTTTTTGTCTCCTTTCCTGAAAAAATCATCACTTACAACTGCACTCATAAAACTAAAGCAAAGACCTGTAATTTTAGAAGAATGTTTTCTTTAGAGCTGCGATGTTAAAGTACATTTTCAGGGGAATTCCTCTTTGAGGGTAAAATTTCTCTTTGCGTCCCTACTTGTGTGTTCTTCTAGTTTGGCTTATGAAACTGTGTGACCCAAGAGGAAATCTGACCTCATAACTTCTCCTCACGCATGCACTCCTAACAAGTCATCACAATCATGAATACATCTTTTTAAACCCAACTGTTCAGCAGCAGCAGCAGCAGCAGCAGAAGAGCCAAACTCAAGTCTGCTTTTAAACTCATGGCTTTATTTCAGTGTTTCAGAGGGATGGTTAGCTCTACAGTGTATAACCGCACAGCTGACTGAGGTTTTGCTGCGGTGCAGAAAAAGGACATGGAGTTGCCACAATGCAGATGTGGAGCCCAGACAGAATATCAGACAAACCTCTTTTACTTTTACTTAAGCACAGAGACTGCATTACATTAAACATTCATTGCTTTGACTCGTAGCATTACAGACTGTTTATGCTCATAATGCAAGTCGAACATTCCCTTAAAAGATGGACAACTTTATTTCCTTTTTAGTTTCTCAAAGCAAGTGTCACTCGTACTATTAAAGCACGAGAACATAGGACTGTACGATAGAAAAACAGTTACGGTTATCTCTTATGTGACTCGCACGCACATTCAACCCTCAACTTCTCACTTCTGTTTACTTTTGAGCAACTTAGTGACATTCACCATTGTAACAGTGCTAGAAAATCTGTGGATAGAACATAGATGAAACAGTATTATAAGGCACAAATAACAACCAAACACCATACATATCCTAACACATAAAGTATATTTACAGATAGCCATCCACAAAATAAACTAAAAATCATTAGAAAGTAGTCTGACTGCCAAAGTGCAAATTAAAACACTGTTGAGCTCAAACATTGAAAAGTGCTTTCTTATGAGTGTGTGCCAAGAGGAAGATGCAACTGTGCAAACATTGACACATTCATAAGCATGTATACTGTGCTGTAACAGTTGATCATGATGCAGTAACAGGAGATTCTATGATATATATACACATGATTTCAGGCAATTTAGAAACCAAAAAATATTTTAAGAAATCTTTTGTGCCTGTTAAAATACAATTAATTTAGTGTTTTTATTTAACAACGCTATCCCAAGTGGCTAATATCATATCATTGTTTAGACTGAGATACGTGTGGTTTTATATTTAATTATCAGTAGACTTGAATGTGTTTCAGTGCATCTCTCAAACAACTGTTTTAACACCGACAAACGCTTTTTATTTGATGTAACACTATGTAAGATATTTAATTTCATGACCTATTGTGCAGAAGTTACTGCTACATACTGATGTCAAGAGAGCCTCAAGAAGTTATGATTCATGTGTTTTCTATGCCACAGTAAGAAGCCGAGTATAAAAGTAGTAACCACCTGAGTTTTTGTACCCAACTGCTGAAATGCATAAACCACTGCACCACGACACCCTGACTGTACTCTTCAATGAAATCATAGAACACAGGAGGTTAGGATGTGTTTTTTAGAGCAGAAAGCCTATAAGGACACTTTTTTTAAGGGCCTGGCAGTGTTAGACTACACCTCGTTGTCATACAAACAAAATACTTGAAGCAGACAGTACTAATTTACAGAAGCGCCCTATTTTTTTTATGACTTCAAACAACACACAAACATCCTGTACTCTAAGGGGATGCTACAGGATGAGAGACATATTTATTATCTTCTACATGGTTAAATATATATATTCCAAGTCAGTAGTCAGCTTTTTTTGTACACCTGAAGGGGAGAGGGACTTTCTGTAGCACCTCTATGTTTATTCTGTCTACGAGGAATAACGTGGTTCCCTCCCCCTGGCAGCAAGGCACATCAGGCAGGCAGGCAGACAGGACAGCAAGTCAGTCTTTTTTCGGGTCAAAGTACGGGGCTCCAAAACCGGCTTTTCAAGCTTGACCTCAATACATAAAACCCCCTAAATCCCACAACCTTTTAACACTGGGGGTAGCTGAAGACCTGGGACTTAACACTGAACATATGTTGATCCTCTTATATGGCAGTATGTGTGGAGCTGGCAGCGGGGATGTCAACTAATATTAAGTACTGGTAATTCAGTTAAGTTTGGCCCCATGTTTAAAGCAGGATTAGAGTGAATTCTGTCATTCAATTTAGCATTTGTAAATGGGGAATCTTTAACACTGTATTTAGTTGGCGTTTTCTAAACACATGGTTTCTCTCAACATTTGTGTGTTATGAGATATAACTCCTTACAATATCAATGTGTTGGGAACCTGTTGTCTGTATCATACACTGAGTTCTCCTTCTTCTCTCTAAGGAAGATTCACCATGGGAACCTTGTCTGTGGGGGACATGGGAGCAGGGTCTTTGCCTTCTGTGAGGCCGGCGACCGCCGCCTCAGTCTCCATGGAGTGTTTCCCTGCACTGGAAGCGAATCCCTGAGCAATGTCGTCAAAGGTCCTCCCTCTGGTCTCAGGCACTTTCAGGTAGGTGAAGATGAAGAACAGGATGAGGAGGACCGCGAAGATGATGAAGACGTAAGGACCACACAGTTCCTGAGAGAAGAAGAGGGAGATGTCTGTGAGTACATGACAAAACTGCTTGTAGGGCTGAAGATTTTAATGAAGTAAATGTTGCCCATACCTCCAGTTTAGGGAAACCCAGCCCCACCAGGAAGTTGGCTGTCCAGTTGGAGAGACCAGAGACGGCCATGGCAGCAGGTCGAGGCCCCTGGGAGAAGAGTTCAGCCACGATGAACCAGGGGATCGGACCCGGACCCATCTCAAAACTGGCAACAAAGCCAAACACAGCCACTATGGCCAGGTAGCTTAGAGACTGGTTTGCCTTCTGCTCAGAGAGAGAGAAATAAAGAGAGTTAGGACAAGATGTAATGAGAGAGCATTAGGGACACCTTTTAAGGAAACACATCACATCACTCACCACCAAAGACAGGGAGATCGTCATAACGATGGCAAAGATCGCCATTCCAGCCAGACCAATCAGATGCAACGTCCTTCGCCCCGCCCGTTCAACCAGGAAGAGCTGGGGTCAAATAAAGAAAAATAGCAATTAATAATCCAATATATATATATATATATAAATCATTCCTTGTAATGAGAAACCAAATGTGTAGTCAGAAACTTACAGAGACAATAGTAAACACAGTGTTTACAACTCCGGCTCCTATGGTGGCGTAGATGGGTTGAGAAACACCAGCTGAGGCAAATATACCTGTAGAGTAGTAAAAGACCTGGAGGGGGAGGAAGATAATTATGAGTAACTAGTTATTTTAGTGAGCAAAATTAGTCTGGTCTTTAAAATAAAACCTGGATTAATTGATGTTATGGCCACTTGGCGGCAGAGCAACAAGCTTTAAACATAACACTGACATTTCAACACTTTTTTAAAAGTTGATAAAGCTAACGTGCTAGCATCAGTTGCTCCAGCAGACAGGGAGCAACATCTTTTTTATCTGTGTTTACATCCACCAAGTTCAATATTCATTCTCTTTGGTCTTGAATAACATCAACTTGAAAGAAATACAGTATCTCTTAAGCAGCTAAATGCTCGTCTATGTTTATGTGTTTTGCTGCCAGTGGCACTTACAAGCATCTTCATACATATGCATAGTATGTTTGGTGCTGGGTAGGTAGTGTATAGTATGTTTTTAGAGCTTTTTAGCTAGCTTTGTGGAAAAGAAAACTAAGACTGAGCTTTGACTCTAAAACACTCTGTAGAGTTGAAGGGAACTGCAGACTTGGGTTATGATTACTGATGAGTTTGTTACTACATGTGAATCCGTTCACACTCGTAAAATAATGTAACTCTACTAGCTGCTGTGCTGGTGAGTAGGTCATGAGTGTTAATATATCTATCAGTTCAGTCAATGTTGCAGACTTTAGCCGCAGGCTGCTGCAGCTTTACTGTGAATGTCAGGTCAGACGAGGGGACGCTAACACATTTAGTCAGCCCAGTGAAATGACCTTATTAACAAAATACCTATCAAATACCATTGTGTTTGCCGCCTCCATCGACCCTTAGTGGCTTAGATTGTTCCGCTCAATCTAACATCGCCTGGAGCCAAGAAGCCTCTCCCTCATCATGTGCTTGTCAGACACATTTGTATAATTTCAGTGAATGCTCCTTTAAAGATTAATGTATGATATGACATGGACTGGCACTTGATGATCATAACACTAACACTGTGCTCCATTACAGGACTCTGTGTTTACTCACAGCGTTGATGCCAGACAGCTGCTGAGAGAGCTGGAGGATTATAGCGATGATGATTGGTTGACGGTAGTTTGGGGAGCGGAAGAGTTCGAGGATGGACACTTTCTTCTCCAAGGCCATCTTCCTCCCTTCTTCCTTCATCTCTTCAATATCATCGCTCACGTCCTCACAGCCGCGCAGACGCACCAGCGCTACAGAGAGAAGAAGGGATGGATCAATAGAGAGCAAGCAGGAACATTATTGTGCAGATGTGATGTAAAGAAATCCTGGAAGGGTCTTGGAACATCATGTGGTAAAACTTTAATAAATCACATGGCCATGCTTCAATCCGCAGATCATTAAAAATGCAAGAGTACTTCCAGATGCAGTCTCATTAAAACCTTATGTTGCCATCTTGTTGGCATACGTCTCAAAACTGACCTTTTCTTGCTTCCTCCTCCTGGTTGAGGACAATGAGCAGGTAGCGGGGGCTTTCAGGGCAGAAAGGCAGCATGATGCACTGCAGGATGGCCGGCAGGATGGTGAGAGCCAGCAGCAGAGGCCACAGAGTGTCTGAGCCAAGAAGAAACTCGAGACCGAAGATCTAAAATAGATAGATAACAGGGGAAGACAGACTTATTATGGACTCGTATGAGGTGAGTTTCAGTTTGATCAAACTAAAACAAGTTGCAGAGCTCTTCTTCAGCGTACCATGCGTTGTTCACCTCACCAAACATTTACAAGTAATCTTGTCTTTATCAGATTATCGTCCAGGGCTGTTCCCAGTTACTTTATATACTGTCCATTGATCGGTCATGTAAATAATAAGAGATGGAAGAGATTTGGCTATACTGTGCTTTTAAAAAATAACGTTGAAAGTATACAATATGTGTTGGTTTGTATTGTAAAGTGGATATTCAACTTATTACCATTTGATTGGTTACAATAAAGTTATATTTCCTAAAAAATATTCTGAAAAGATGCTTGTAATGTTACATGTTTTGTATTTATGGTCAGGTACATTTTTCTTGTACATTTCTGTATCCACTAAGAGTTAATATATTATTTCGTAATCATATTTTCACAAAAAAAAAGGATGATCATTTTTTGGTCTTTTATGGTGATCTATTGGTCAAACAACTGATCAATGGACTTTATATTAGAAAGAAACAGCCTCATATATCGCTTCCTAAAAATTCCTAGCTGATATCTTTGGTCCAGATTATTCTACAGAAATCCGCTCGAATATAAAGAGCATCAATAATATAATCACAGTTATATAATCACAGCATCATACCTGTGCCACCAGGATTCCAATAACTACACCCAGCTGGTGCAGCGTGCCGAAGGCTCCTCGGAGAGCAGTTGGAGAGATCTCGCCCACGTACATGGGTGTCAGTCCCGTGCACAGACCGCAGAACACGCCGATGATCAAGCGACCGATAATGACCATCTCAAAAGATCCACTCAGAGACGACAGTCCCATGAGACCCCCACCAAGTACAGCCAGGATATTAGATATCAGCATGGACTTACGCCTGGTGAAGAGAGACAAGGAGGAAAGGACATGAGTGAGTAAAATAAAGCAACCATAAAAGGCATGTCTAAATGGTATGTATAAGGAAATGAGGGCTGCAGCAAATTATTATTTTTATTATCATTATCATCTTCTCAATTAAAACTAATGTCAAAATCATAATCCCCCAGACTCCACGGTGAAGTCTTCTTATGACTTTTTTTCGTTGAACAGTTAAAAACCAAAGATGTTATTTGCTGTCAGATTTCACAAAGAAAAGTGGAAAATCCTTAAATTTATAAGGCTGAAACCAACAAATGTTTGCCATTTTACCTAGATTAATGACTAAAACGATTAATCTTTTTTTTAAAGTTGCCAAATAATGTTCTGTCAATTGAATAATCAAAAGAATTAAAAGAAAGCAAAATAGCTTTTATCACTTTTTGATGAGATTAGTCACATATTGAAAAAGTGTACTGATAATCCTGAAAGGACTGATTTGCTGTCTGTCATTTTACATTAAACTATTTCCTGCACCACAGTGTCTATTCCTGATGTTCTCACCTGCCAAATTTGGTGACCATGACTCCGACAGAGAAAGACCCCACCATGCCTCCAACACTGAAGATGGCCACAGCAAAGCTCCACACCATGGTGTTGGCTCCGGGGCTGAAAGGCTCCCCGTACCGGTCAATCGACACATTCTGGAAAAACCTGCGCAGTTTCTGTCAAACCACAGAAAAGAGTGGCGGGATTAGAAGTGGCTGCTTTTAAGTAAGTGTTTTTTATGTTTAAAAAAAAGTTAATTTAATGTCTAACAGATGTGACAGAGCTTGTGCTTGATGAGTGAGTTTCTGACACATCCACACGGGGGCAGTGTGGGTTTAGCTTTGCCATCTTTCAATGTGGTTACAAATGAGACCAGACATGTCGAGGACTATAACTCTAGTTTAGGCCTCAGATACAGAACAAAAAGATTAAAGGATTGCAATTAAAAGGGTAATTTTGGTTATAACAATATTCATATTAGAAAATGAGTGATCCGTTATGAATCCCTCTCTCTTTACACTAAACGTACATTACAAGTCTCATCCAGAAACCAACACACACACATTCACACCTGCTCGGGTGCATTGATGACCCCAGTGTTGTAGCCAAACTGCAGCGAGCCGATGACTGCTGTTGAAACGCAGTAGATAAGGTAAGCGGTCAACTTCTTCTTCGGCTGTTGAGAGAAGAAAAGACACAATGGATATGAAAGATTAAAACAATGAGCGAAAGGAGTTTATGTACAATCACCCCCTCAGTTTGTGTGGTGGACGTGGCCTGTCCCTGGCTCTACAAAGCTCCTGTTGTTTATAGTGACACTGGTAACACACACACAATGAGCCTTTTTACAACTCCCTCCTTGTTTTCCGCTTTCTGCATTAGCAGCTTGCAGCACTGCTATGAAAGCTAGGTGTTACAACACAGCACATGCTCCATGATTTGCAGCTCTGAGGTATTTCTCAGCTAAGTAGCTAAAGACACCCTGAGAGAACAAGACTGAATCCTATTGTGAGTGTTTTTTTCCCCTGCTGGTTTGGAATTAAAGTAGGTTTAACTCATAATAACAAGCTAATACACCTTACAATAATCCCTAAAACGGCAGGGCATGCTGGGGAGTGAAATTTGCAAAATGTTAAAGTATCCAACCAGCAGAATTAAACGGAGTAATTGGTTTAATGAAGTTGGCATGTACTATATGTATGTGGCATTCCCTAAATGGAAATTTCAACCCAGAGACTATACCTCTTTTACATTTACTCTAATTCACCAACCTTCTGAGAACTTTTTCATCCTGAGTCTAAAGGTCCAATTAAGCTTATTAATAAAAGGAAATCCATTTTAATCATACAATCTTTTCAAAATCCGCCCCCGTTTCAAAGCTGACTTCATGTTGCAAGATAATAAGTTGTGTTTCACAATTTATAATCGCACTTAAGTCAGAAGGCAGACACAAAGATAGGCAAATGCGCTTTGTCCCATTGTTTTACCAGCATTCTATCTGGACAGATAGAATACAGATAAATGGATAAAACTCCTCCCAACGTCATGAAATCACATGTTCATTGGGAAAACAATGAAATCATAGGGCAGTTCAAGGAGTCTTCCTCTACTTAAACAACACATAGGATGAAGTGATGAATAACTTGAAAATATTTCACCATAGTAAGATAGTGATAATCAGTTGAAATCAAGCCACATTGTGTTTCTCAGGGACATCATGGCCTTGTCTCATAATAATTACTAAAACAAGCTGAATGCTCTGGTGCTACAGTCAGTATGTGACAAACAGGGTATCTTGACAGTTTGGCACACAGGAAGTGCTGCAGACATGATAAAATGACAGCGAAGGGGAAATACGGAGTTCTGGTTATAAAACAAATGCATGATAAATATTAAAAGAGAAAAAAAATGAATAAAAAAGGGAGCTAACATTTGAGAATATAATCATTAACATGTAACAACAAATTAGTTTCCAAGCCATGTTTGACGTTTGGTGCAAGATCACCTCAGATAACCTGAAGGGGTTAAAAACATTCCAGGTTTGTCTGTGGTGTCGCACCGCACTAGAGAGGATCTGATGAGAAGAAACTGTATGTGGGGGTGTGGTTTTATGTGTACACGTGTGTGCTTGTGGTAGAGACATGCTTATGTTGAAAGAGATTTAGACACAACGATTGCGTTGCTAAGCCTCCTTCTATAGCAACTCTGATGAAGGAGTGGCCGACTGAGCACATTGTGTTATTGAATGTGTCAGACTCTGAGTTTGTGTCAGCATGTTGTGAGGAATTTTGGTTGCACAGGAACATATTCATTCTAGATGTGTGTGTTTAAATATTGTAAGCAACAGCCAAGCATGTAAATTGATGTTGCTCAATATCTGCAGCTGTATACTACAATATACTTTACGTACTTATTTAAATTATAACATATTCTATGGCATTCTACTAAAATTGTTATGATCAATATGTAACCACATAAAACAATAATACCAATTATGAAAACTCAGATTTAATAAAATGAACTTAAAGTGCTCAGAAAATGAGGGCGTTTGAAAGTGCACAATTCAAGCTCTGTCTGCTCAAGAAGAGCATGTGATATGATTGAAAGCTCCAGGACAGCTACTAAATGGATCTTGGTGTGAAATTATTTTCTTAGCTGCTGTTTCCAATTAATTGTAAACCTCAGTTTCTAAGCTTTACTCTCTTAATGTGGTCATTTCCTGTAACTATGTTTGGTCAGTTTCCCCTTTAATAGTAAACAGTTCTGTATACATTTTTAAAAAATGACTCCAAACCACATGGAGTTTGTTTCAACAGTTCATGTCTCTCTCAATACTCAGAAGACAGTCTCTGGATTGACACACACTCTTTGACACTCAACTTCCACATTCATGTCATCTTGCAATCTTCATCCCTGCCTCTTTAACTTAAAACTTCTTTTTTTCCACCTGTTTTAGAAAATGTATTTACTTTCTCTCTTTATTTTATTTGACTATATTGCTTTTAACTTGTCTTTTTTATCATAAACTTGACTTTTGCAGCAGTTCCTGTACACTTTTTTTCTCTTCAGTGCGGTACATCCAAAAGGAAAAATATTTACTAAAGAAAGTAATATTTGGTTATGATAACGTTGTGCTTATGTTTTGCTGGAGGCTTTTTTGGGTACATGCTAGTAGTCATGTGGTAGGGGGGTAGTTACACTAACACAAGTGATATGTAAATCTTAAGTAACAAATAAATTAGCTGCATGTTTCAAAAGATAAACCACAGGGAGGGTTTGCAAAGACACATGATAGCAAGCAAATTCACTTTAGATATTCTTTATAATGCCAAAGAGTTATTGCTTTCAAATTCAAAGTTCACCATTTCATTAATACCTTAAAATATCCCCAGTGTATCACTAAAATCAAAAGCTATTGCCTGTGTACTATATTTGTGTAGTTATAAGTTGTAAATCCTTGTTTCCTCGTTTCCAGATCTCTTTTTGTTATATTGCTATTCCCTCATCCCACTTTCCTAACTATTACGCCCAAAAAAAACAAAAACTCAAAACACACAAGTTCGAACTTGCCACCCTCAGGTCTCACTCTTTCTCTCTTAATCATCTCCTGTACTGCTTGACTCTCACCCCATCTCCTGCTCTCAAACCACAGAGCTAATAGAGACCTAGGTAGAGTGGAGCACTTTTCTACTCTCACTGAGTTCCACAGCAGTCGGTGCCCAAAATGACAGTAAACCCCTCCCTCTGTTTCCGTATTCACCCTCCTCTTCTGCTCTCTCTAATCATGAACTCAAATGAGAGAAAAGTGATGTAACGCCTTCTATTCAAATTAAATTACTGTCACTTTGGTTTGTTTTTTTTATCAATACAAAGCATGAAATATCAAATTAATGGGCTGCAGAGACTTCAATAACCCACATTGTGCGATGAAGCTGCAGATGATGCTCTACTGGATTTTTATTTAAAACATGTTGTATTACGCACAGAAGGTTACTTTACTAATTAGTCATATGATAATGACAATACTGACATGGATTTAACATGTGGATAGGTTGTTTACCGTTGAAAAACCGCACTAATTAATCGGCATGCTCAAGAATAAATGTATTTTATTACCGTTATGTGGGATTTGTGTCAGCCTTTGTATCCAGCCATGCAAATAAATTAGCTGCATGTTTCAAAAGATAAACCACAGGGAAGGTTTGCAAAGACACATGATAGCAAGCAAATTCACTTTAGATATTCTTTATAATGCCAAAGAGTTATTGCTTTCAAATTCAAAGTTCACCATTTCATTAATACCTTAAAATATCCCCAGTGTATCACTAACATCAAAAGCTATTCCCTGTGTACTATATTTGTGTAGTTATAAGTTGTAAATCCTTGTTTCCTCGTTTCCAGATCTCTTTTTGTTATATTGCTATTCCCTCATCCCACTTTCCTAACTATTACGCCCAAAAAAAACCCAACTCAAAACACACAAGTTCGAACTTGCCACCCTCAGGTCTCACTCTTTCTCTCTTAATCATCTCCTGTACTGCTTGACTCTCACCCCATCTCCTGCTCTCACCAGAACGGAAAATTACAGAATTGCCAGTCTGTGACTCGTAAATACCACACTCTTATTCATTAGGACGTGTTCTCACAAAACAGGCTCAGAAAACAAACAATGGCAAAATGGCTGGCACTCTTCCTCAGGGACCACTGGGAACCATAACAGACAGCTTAAAGTAATGTGTTTGTATCTGAGAAGAATATAGTCATGTGCATAAACTGTACAGCGGTATCACATATGTAGGTTTTAAATGATGAAATAAGATTGGAGAATTAACACAGAGCAACACCAGCAACCTATGCAGCAATAGAAGTTATAAACAGTGATGTTTACCTTGTCGTCCTCCATCCGCTCCATCTTTGCTGCTTGATAGAAGATATTAAGAAGAAAGACTACAGGAACCTTTCGGTTTGCAGGAAGCTTCTTAGACGGAGCTCTCTCTTATTCCTTAAGCACACACGCCTCTGTGCAAATAGCAGAGAAACCTGAACACAAATAAACAAAAGTACAATATGTATAATCAATTATCATTATAATTAATAGTGAATTAAGAATAAATGTGTAAAGACTCTGAGAAGCTGTCCTATAGCTCATACCAGTAAGGATCATAAACCACAGAGCTAATAGAGACCTAGGTAGGGTGGAGCACTTTTCTACTCTCACTGAGTTCCACAGCAGTCGGTGCCCAAAATGACAGTAAACCCCTCCCTCTGTTTCCTATTCACCCTCCTCTTCTGCTCTCTCTAATCATGAACTCAAATGAGAGAAAAGTGATGTAACGCCTTCTATTCAAATTAAATTACTGTCACTTTGTTTTTTTTTTTTTTTTTATCAATACAAAGCATGAAATATCAAATTAATGGGCTGCAGAGACTTCAATAACCCACATTGTGCGATGAAGCTGCAGATGATGCTCTACTGGATTTTTATTTAAAACATGTTGTATTACGCACAGAAGGTTACTTTACTAATTAGTCATATGATAATGACAATACTGACATGGATTTAACATGTGGATAGGTTGTTTACCGTTGAAAAACCGCACTAATTAATCGGCATGCTCAAGAATAAATGTCTTTTATTACCGTTATGTGGGATTTGTGTCAGCCTTTGTATCCAGTAAGTCAGTCCTGTCCAGATGTTCTATGCTAATGCAAATGTTTAGCCCTCCCTCCTATCTGTGTGTTTTTTATAGAAAGTGGTACAAGTTCACCAGCACGTTTCATTTTTTTTTTTTACGCGCAGGGAAGCTCCCCTGTGCGTAAAAAGCGCACGCAAAATTCCACCCAGTCAATTCACTTCGCGTAAACTCGTGTCGTGTCGTGTCGTGTCGTGTCGTGTCGTAATGTCTGACGCATCAGCGCGGATGCATTCCCGCTGAGCTGCAGAAAGGGGGGGACGTGCTCGGGCGAGCGTAAGCCTCCAGTGCGGAGCAGAGAATGAGAACAAACGGGGCCGGTGAAAGGAGCCTCTGTGCTGCCGCTGACCCGTCGGCTGCCCACCGGGGCGCGAGAACAAAAGGCAATGTGCACAGATTCAAAGCCTTGTCATGCAGAAATCATGAGACCGGCTCAGTGGGTGGCAAACAAATGGGGGAGCCCTCATAATTCTTCATCAACTATGTCTAATCTCCATAGCCCACCTAAATCCAGGTCTGGAATTTGATAAGTTTTACAGAGTGAACAGGGCCATTTTTAAATCCACTTTACTTGGTGAGCAGGTTGGGTTCCTATTTCATTGTATTTTTTTTTTTCTTTTTAATATCTGTATCGGGCCATCAATTAAACCAAAATAGGATTCCTTTTCTAAACCCAGGTTTAGTGTTTTTTGTATGTCTGTTGTGTTATTGACCCTATACCAATAAATGGTCATTTTGACCTACAATAACCTCTTCATATTTCTGCTTCTTTCTACCAAAAAAAGAGTTATTATTTTTAATCAGTATTTTCATCTATTTGGTCATCAACATAGACTTTGTTAAACCTAAGGTGGGTTATGTATTTTACAAAATTGTTGAATACCTATTGTGAAGTATAGATTTTTAGTAGAAGGAAATGGAACTACAAGTAACTTTAAATTGTACTTAAGTACAGTAAAGGTACTTAATTCCTTTCCACCGCTGACCATGACTGACCTTATAGACAGACATACTGCTTTGAATATGTATTTTATTGCTAAATTAAGCTTTATTCACACATTTCCTGAGGCCAGCTCGCAGACCAACCTCATTTTGTGTGTGATTCATCAATGAGTTGGAAAGAAGTGACCGGAAATCTATTGTAACAGTAACTGTGCATCAAGCCAGTCAGGTTTGGTCAAGAGTGCGTGGCTCCCTCCCTTTCTGTGTGTAATACTGTTCTGTGCAACAACGATTCTGTCATCCACTCTTGACATAACCGCAAAAAAGAGGAACTAACAGAGAGTTTAACACCAAGATTTTGCAACAGTACTTATTCATTCTTCTGAAAGTTGACCTCTCTGTCCCAGCATCCCATCTGGATCCTGTGAGCCGTTGCCAGGGAAACCGATCCCGCAGCATCTCCTCCAGTGAACTGGCCTGAGTGAGCAAATCAAATTATAAGACATCTGCAAAGAGCAAACAGGGATACACAGGGACATAGACAGAGAGGGGGTGGGGAGCACTCACCATCTGTATTACACTCACAACCACATTCACACCCAAAGCCCATTAAAAACCACATCCTGTAGCCTGAGCTAAAAACAAAAAATGCCTGTGTGGATGTCATTGACTCTTGCCAATGATATCATTTTTTTAAAAAGTAGCCCAATATGTAAATATGCATATGAATCATATGTATCATCCAGGATTTAAATGTTTAACTAATTCAAGTTTTTAAACTTTTAAGTCAACAAGTTGAGCCTGTTCCCTCCTTTGTCTTGCTCATAGGGACCACAGTAGTGCACCACACTAAAGGTTTTAATGTGATTTCAAAGAACACTAACAAGTATTGACAAACGCAATAAATAATCCCATGAAATTCACAATTTTCCCCTGAAATTCTCTTTTTGGTATCTTAAAATTTAAGGAAAAGAAAACACTTCTTTGCCTACACTCCACTACATACAGCATGTAAAATAAGTATTGAACACGTCACCATTTTTCTTAGTAAATATATTTCTAAAGGTGCTATTGACATGATATTTTCACCAGATGTTGGTAACAACCCAAGTAATCCATACATACAAAGAAAACCAAACAAATAAATTCTGAAATTAAGTTATGTGTAATAAAATGGAATGACACAGGGAAAAAGTTACTTACTGAAATGTATTTAATACTTCGTACAAAAGCCTTTGTTGGTAATGACAGCTTCAAGACGCCTCCTGTATGGAGAAACTAGTCGCATGCATTGCTCAGGTGTGATTTTGGCCCATTCTTCCACACATACAGTCTTCAAATCTTGAAGGTTCCGTGGGCCTCTTCTATGAACTCTGATCTTTAGTTCTTCATAGATTTTCTATTGGATTCAAGTCAGGTGATTGGCTGGGCCATTCTAGCAGCTTAATTTTCTTTCTCTGAAACCAATTGAGAGTTTCTTTGGCTGTGTGTTTGGGATCATTGTCTTGCTGAAATGTCCACCCTCGTTTCATCTTCATCATCCTGGTAGATTGCAGCAGATTTTTATCACGATCGTCTTGGTACATTTTTCCATTCATCCTTCCTTCAATTATATGAAGTTTGCCAGTGCCGTATGCTGAAAAACAGCCCCACACCATGATGTTCCCACCTCCAAACTTCACTGTTGGTACGGTGTTTTTGGGGTGATGTGCAGTGCCATTTGACCTCCAAACATGGTGTGTATTATGGCATCCAAAAAGTTCAATTTTGATCTCATCTGATCAGACTATATTCTCCCAGTATTTCACAGGCTTGTCTAAATGTTGTGCAGCAAACTTTAAACAAGCTTCAACATGCTTTTTCTTCAGCAATGGAGTCTTGCGTGGTGAGCGTGCATACAGGCCACGGCGGTTGAGTGCATTACTTATTGTTTTCTTTGAAACAATTGTACCTGCTAATTCCAGGTCTTCCTGAAGCTCTCCACAAGTGGTCCTTGGCTCTTGGACAACTCTTCTCATAATTCTTTTCACTCCTCTGTCACAAATCTTGCGAGGAGCACCTGGTCGTGGCCGGTTTATGGTGAAATGATGTTCTTTCCACTTCCAGATTATGGCCCCAACAGTGCTCACTGGAACATTCAGAAGTTTAGAAATCCTTCTGTAACCAACGGCATCAGTATATTTTGCAACAATAAGGTTGCGAAGGTTTTGAGAGAGCGCTTTGCTTTTACCCATCATGAGATGTTTCTTGTGTGACACCTTGGTAATGAGACACCTTTCTATAGGCCATCAGTTGGGACTGAAGCTGATATTCATTTGCACTGACAAGGGGCAGGATTGCTTTCTAATTACTGCTAGATTTCAGCTGGTGTCTTGACTTTCCATGCCTTTTTGCACCTCCCTTTCTTCATGTCGCAATACTTTTTCCCTGTGTCATTCCATTTTATTACACATAACTTATTTGTTTGGTTTTCTTTGTATGTATGGATTACTTGGGTTGTTACTTATTGAGATGAAATTGTGTTACCACAAAATTTCATCTCAATAGCACCTTTAGAAATATATTTACTGAGAAAAATGGTGACTTATTTTACCCGCTGTATATTTTGACTATTTCAGCACCACGTTGAATTTATTTCTACAGGTCTATGGATTATCACATCAAGCTAAATATTCAAACACAGTCAAATCATGTTTAAAATATGTCCATGCATCAAATATCAATATTCTGAATGAACATAACTTTATACACGTTTCCTGTTAGCTCAGTGTAACATTCTAGGCTTATTTGGTAAGTTTAGGACGGTTTGGGATTTAACATTCCTAACATGTATCTATAATGCGGGTTCAGAGTCAACAGTGAGATGAAGCATTGTGATGACAGTTTACTGGAGCTGTTACTCGTTAACATTTGTGCAGCAGCGCCACCTTCTGCTTTTGAGTTGCCATTTTACTTGTGTTGATACCGACCAGATAGACTCCAACGACGACATTCAGAGTCCTCTAGCAGTCACATAAATATCTTTACACATGATGCAGTGTTTCACTCACTAGATGTTGTAGTTTCTGTATAAAACGTTGCGTCCACAACCATGACAGTCTACCAGCAACAAGTAGAGGGTAGCAGAGTAGCAGGGTAGCAAGCAGAGATGAACACACCCTCTGTGGCATGTCGGGACATATTATAGCATAGCTGAGGTTAACTGTTGCCAGTAGAGGATGATAATCAAAGGAAGATTACAACTGTGCTCTGAGGACGGAAGTGTAAATATTGTAGCTGTAATACAAAACTGTAACACAATCCAATTAAATCAAGTTCCTGCTTGTCCCTAAAGACATTAAATGTTAAAATCGCCTACAACAGCATCGTGAAGCAAACAGTGAAATCCTGGTAGATATAAAAGGAGCCAGCAACATTATTTGTTGTCATTGATGTGTAAAAAATATAGACAGAGATAGAAAGCGTATAAGACAGCAGTGCGTTAAACCCTCCATCTTCTTGAGTATCTCAAATATTACGTAATATTCATGTCTGATTTTATTACTAATATGAATACTTTGAAATAAGGTACTGAATGATCAACTTGAATGACGAGAATCTTTGTGTTTTAACAAAACTTCCATTTCTTTTCTTGTTTTAAGATATCCTGCATCTTTTAAGAAAGATGTATTATAGAAGCTTCTGTTGTATAAAAACTGAACAGAAACTATAATCCTCAATACTATATTAAATGTTTTATATGTTGTTTCTGAACCTGATCATTTAGTAAATCTTCTGTACATTTTCAGACTTATTTGTGCCATGAAATCATCAACATTCTTCTTCTTCTGTTACAGAGACAGCAGAAAATGTCAAGTTAATTATGTTCTCTTTCAAATATCCAGCTCTGATGAAATGCACAAATTCTGCATCTTTTAGACTTTAATCAGTTTAGATACGGGCCCTAAAAAATAACTGTTACGCCGTAGCAATAAGCCTTGTCATAACTAGGAACACATGTAACCTGGTTGGTCACAGAGATACAATTCAACTCTGCCACAGTGTGGTGAAAATAGAGTATTACATAAAAACAACCGTCTGGTTTTATTACCACTGCCCCCCTCTGGAAAAACTTTGTTATAGTTATCCAATATAACAAAGTACTGAAACACTATAATTAACAACATCCTTTAATTAAATGTGCACTGTATTTATTGATTAAACACAGCTGAAGAGTAGTTTACAATTGAGACGGGGGAAACTTCAGACCATAACATGGAAAGTTGTGCGTGTTTAAAGTTAATAACAGTTGCATCACTGACAAAGATGTAGGCTCACTACTGAGCTGTACGTAACAGAATGTCCTGCAGTGGACTGTCCTGATCAATAACGGCTTCCGATTTCAGATCTTCCCTGGGAAACTTCCATTCTCTATCTGCTCGTCCCATCTGGCAACCTGTGGGAGATATTAGAGAAAACATTAGCCCTATCTGACAACATGCTAATGTTCAAGCAGCAGCAGAACTCTGGCTTTATACAGCAACAGTGGGTTTTTTTATGTCAATCCTGAGAATATAGCACCAACAGAGGTTTGAGATTTCCTGGTTTTGGGAACACTATATGTATCAAAATAGTCTCACAGATGTTGCAACAATATTCTTAAGTCAAAAACAGGTTTGGTTACTACCTTATCTGAGCCTTCTAATGCAACAGACGTGAGAACATTTTCTGTCTTGGCTACATAAGCTGATCTTGTCTATCCAGCGCTATCAACTACAAGTGTGTGCATGAAAATATTCCCAACAAAACTATCATAACCGTTATCCTATAACTTACCCAGCTCATAGGACAGAGGCTCTTGTAGACCCTCTGGTACCAATCACAGGGAGCCACATCCTGGTCTTTGGCTGACAGGGCCTTATTGCACCTGTGGAAGTCTGGGGCAAAAAAACAAAAAAAAGGGTTCCAAGTTACCCATCTGACACATTGTTCACACTAAAAACAGGATTCAAAAAAAGCCTCTGAGATCAAAGGACAGTCACTAAAAGCATGGAAATGTGTCTAACAGAACAAACTCATCTTGGTTTAATTCATTTTATTAACAAGATGTTCAAGATACTAATTTTAATAACAGGATGTTCATGCTTCAATGTGAGGTGGGAAGTAATAATCCCACCCCTATTGTGAAGCTGTTCATAACACCTTTTATTATAACTCAATTATAACCTTGCAAGGTTAAAAGAAAATTAAAAGCCAATTACATTTTTCCTGATTAGTAAGAGCACAAACACAGATACAATGTCATACATTTTTTTTCTATCATTTTCTTAATTGCAGTAAATGCAATTGGCCAATACTTTCACTGCAAAGTTAAAAGGAAAAATGTATTATGGTGTTTCAAATTGTTTGATTAATTAGCAATGGATTTGAATCATAAATAATGCTTCTAGTTGTCTACATTAAATATTTGCAGGAGTACTTAAAATACGTTTAATATATATATACTTAAATACTACCAATGTCAAGTGGAGGTCATATTTAAATGTCACATAATATGTTGTGAATAATATTAATTAATAATATAGTTTTAATGAAAAATTAACTATCATCACGGATGTTGCAGAGGTGCACAGCTGTAAGCATATTGACGGGAGGAGGAGGATTTTAAAGGGTAATCCCAACACACTGGTCCCTGTCCTCACCCAGGTAGTTCTGAAAACAGTTGCGGGTCTGGTTGGTGTTTGGGAACCGGGCGTCAAAGGGAGCCGTCCTGTAGTTCTTGATCTTCTCCTCGATGGTGTCAGACATCTTCTTGAGCTTCAGTCACAAGTCTATAGGATGCTAAAACAAAAGCACAGGGTGGATTAACTCTCAGCAGGTTTAGGAAACACGTTAGATGAAGACAGTAACCACAGTGTCACCTCAGTACGAGGCTCAATGTTAGCTGGCTAAGCTAAGCTAAATATAGCGCTGTGATCCCAGTGACATTTAGGTTAGCTTCGCTTTCAACAACGTAATGCTAGTTTGTTTATCATATCTAAGGATGACTATCTAACCTCTGATAAGAACACATAGCTTTTAAGAAACACGTTAGCATAATGTGCATAGCTCGACACAGTGTTGTCAGCTGGCCAATGCTAGCTGTTAGCTCGCTGCTAACATGTTAATATAACTGGACATTGTTAGCTAGCTAGCTAGCTAACACGTTTGAGAACGGCTGGTTGCTCCAATAGTCTTGGTGGTTCATAAGAGCAGACAGCATGATGAATATAAATATAAAGGTTGTAAAGAGCACGCAAAGTTTAAGAGTTACCGACAGCTAACCTTGGGACGTTTCTTGATGTGTCCTCGGTGCGCTCCGGAAACGTACCCTCTGTCGACGACGCGCAAAGGATGCTGGGATATCGGCTTATTGGAATGCCTGACCAGTCATCTAACTTTAGTTTTCAGGGTCCTAATATCTGTTTTATCGATTTTAATTGAGTTAAAACCACCACAAGAATGATCAGTGGTCTGACTTACTTAATGCAGCACACACAAAATACCAATAACAGTGAGATGTAAGAGATAAGATAATCCTTTATTAGTCCCGCAGCGGGGACATTTGCAGGATTACAGCAGCATAGAGTAAAGTGCACACAAGAGACATAGTAAAAGAAAGACAAGATAAAAATAAAAAATGAAATAAAAAAACAAGTATTATAAATAAGCAATAAGAAACAGTAAAAAAAAAAAAAACAATAACTGAAATATTATATTTACAGACAGAAAAACTATTATAACTATTATTGCACTATTATTGCACAGTGTATTGTATTGCACAGGTTTTTATTGTCATGTGTCATGTGGTCTGCTGGGAGCAGAGTTGGTTGTGCAACCTGACAGCAGTTGGAAGGAAGGACCTGCGGTACCTCTCCTTCACACACCGGGGGTGAAGCAGCCGGTGGCTGAAGGAGCTGTACAGAGCTGCCAGGGTGTCCCGCATGGGGTGAGAGGTGTTGTTCATCAGGGATGATAGCTTGGCCATCATCCTCCTGTCTCCCACCACCTCCACCGTATCCAGTGGACACCCCAGCACACTGCTGGCCTTCCTGACAAGCTTGTTCAGTCTCTTCTTGTCAGCTGCTGAGATGCTGCTGCTCCAGCAGACCACTGCATAAAAAATGGCTGATGCCACCACAGAGTTGAAAAAGGTCGTCAGGAGTGCTCCCTGCACTCCAAAGGACCTCAGTCTCCTCAGCAGATAGAGTCTGCTCTGACCCTTTTTATACAGTGCGTTTGAATGATTAGTCCAGTCCAGTTTATTGTTCAAGTGAACACCCAGGTACTTATAAGATTGCACAATCTCAATGTCCTGTCCCTGGATGTTCACTGGTTCCGGAGGACAGTGTTTACCCCATAATGTTGCCTTATTGATATTGCCTATGGATATTTCACACCTCAGCAGTTAGATTGATCTGCTCAATACTGCAATATGTTGGTGGTTGTAGGAGAATCAATATTGACATTTTCATTTTAGTAGTTGTTTATGGTTTACTGTTTTGAAACAAATACATTAGGTTATGAATGCAAAGATGACCTCACCCTTTAAAAGCAGTTAAAATCAGCTTAAACCAATATATATAAAATCAGGTTAAACCAATATATATAAAATATATAAAATCAGCTTAAACCAATATATCACCCATCACTTTTAGTATGAAATAGGCTTGTAGATTTGGAAGGTGGCGGACAAATTTGAGTACTGAATTTTAGTTTAGTACAATTCTTTTCCACAGAGGACTCCAGCTCTTGTCATTTAGCAAATTGAGTTGCTTGCAGTAAATCAAAACATTTTGAAGTGTAAAATATCAAAATATGAATCGCAACGTTTCAAAAAAACATATCCTATTCTCTGCTACCCATCTATATTTTCAGTGTGTTCCACTCTCATACTGTTGCCAAATATATTCGAATACAAGTCAAAGTCTAAGTCTTTTTTTGATTTTCTAAAGGGAAGTAATCAGATTCAAGTCAAAGTAATTTACGAAGTCCCCTCAGGGTAGGCCACAAGAAACTACATGTTTTATGATGTAACTTACATTACTGTCTTAATGTTAAATTCCTTTGATTGAACATTGCTTTTAAATGAATGAGAACATCACTCACTCAGATTCTCAAGGAGGCCGATTACAGTTAAACCTAATTCATTGTGTTGTACTAATGTTACAGCCACTATATATGGTGTCCACATTTAACTTGAAGTAATCTATTCTCTTCTCCCTCAATGACACTTTGAAATAGTGGAGGAGCCTTTCAAATGGGACAAGAAGATGTTGACCTGTATTGCCAACGTATTCGGTTTGGAGATGCAGATTTCAGCGGATCTATCCACTGAATTGGGACACAGTGACAGTCCCCTTTCTCTTTTCTTCACCATCTTCCTGTCGAAGAAGAGGTCAAAGATCACAGGTGTCTCTCTCGCTCCCTCTAGCTTCCTGTCTCGCTGTATGTTTTTTTCTCTCATCCTCTTTTCAGCAAAACTTCCAACTGGGCCCTCTGTGTGTTTTGTTATGCATCATGATATCTTTTCTAATCATAAAAATCACAAAGTAGTACCTTATTTTAATGGCCACATTCTTGAGAATCTGTTTTGGCATTAAGACCCTGTTTGATGTAATTAAACTTTATTAGGATTAAAGAGTGACACCATATTTGTGTTTAATCCAGACAGACCAAAAGATAAATTACTAGATTGCTTTGTGGTGTATAATGCAGTGTATAGTAATCCAATGCAGTAATCCCAACAAATGCCTCAAAGGCTCATATCTGTGTGTGTAAATTCACCGCTCTCTACCAATTTCTGCCTCTCTCTCTCACTCAGTCAGGATATAGGTGTTGTCCAGTCCAGAGGAAGGAAATTCTGTCACTTAGAACAATGGGCCTGTTTCTCTATCTATAGACCCAGAGAGCCTGAGAGCCAGAGGGAGAGAGGGAGCAGACCGTGTACATTTAGAGAGAAAAATAAAAGAAATAGGTATTTTAGTATTAGGAAGTAGCAATGTTTATGTAGATGTGTGATAGGTTAACGCATTTTGAAAATGGAATTTCAACACGGGGAAAAGGGAACATACAAGGTTATTAGATTACTTTGAGCTGCGTATTTTCATTTTGGTGGCAAAGGTTCATCCTAAGACACTATAGAAGGATCAGAAGTAACAGCGGGTAAGTGCATTCAAAATCTAACAACTAAAAGCGTTTTTGTTTCTTTCTTCTAGGATTTGGATTTTATGGTTTTCAAAATTTTCCACAGCACAATCTAGGACAGTATGCTCAGTAAAAACTGCCATCTTTTGTGTCCAGAACGATAACAGCAGATTTTAGGTGTGGACACATGTCAAGACATGACAAATAGTCTTGTCAGAAATTACACTTGAAAAGGTGGTAGTTTTCCAGAGGGATACAATGGTTTTGTTCAGGCCTCTGAATTCCACCATGAGATGAAAACATTCATGGTTGATCCTTAATTTTAATGTAATCTACATAGAAGTAATGCTGAGAATACTGGGAAGAGAGACGGTGACCTTTGGAGCGGGTATTTCCCTGTCAGTGCGACAGCTGGATCTGACGCCTTCTAAAGATGCTTCCTGTTTGATAATGGGAAATTCACCCAGTGATTTTCAGGGGCTGATTGTTGTGCTCTTGGTTCATTTCTTTCTTGTTGTTTTCAGCATGTTGACAACCTGCTGTAGGTATCCTGTTGATATTTTTTGATAGTGACATCATGCCATTGTTTTATTGTTTCAATCCCGGCATTGCTGACAGACATTCCTCCCTACAGTGTGGAGGTAGATTAAATAGATAAGGGGAAACGTGACATTTACAGTATCTTGACATTATTATTATTATTGTCAATGTTTTTTATTATTTACTGGCAGATTTTTGTGATCAAAAATGCCAGATTTGTTCTGACTGTCTGCATTATTTTCTCTTTCACTCTGTCAGATGGAGGGGTCTGGCAGTCCTCGCTTCAGAAAGCTCCATTTCCCAGTGGGTCTGTGGATCAACTCGCCAAGGAAACACTTTGCCAAGCTCGGGGGTCGCTGGCCCAGCGCTATCTCTGTCAAGTCAGTCTGAAGTTTTGCTAAATTCACATTTTTATCTCCTGTGTTATGCAACTTTTTTGCCAGTTATTGTTTAGTAAGAATTCAATGCCTGATTGTTAAATTAACAGTTTATGTATTGATGTCATCTTATCTTACTTCCGCTGTGATTAGTATCCCCTCGATCCTGTATCCCTTCCCTGTTTTATTTTAGTCCTTGTTGTTTGTCCATGTTTAGTCCATCATAATTCACAGCTGACTTGCCCCTTCCTTTCTCCTTCCTCTCTCCTCCATCTGTCTTCCCCTCCTCTGTTGTTCTCAGATCGACCACCAGCTCTGACGCAACCTCCCTCCACGAGGCCCCCTCTGCTCCTTCCTCTTCCCTTTCTAACTCCACCCCCTCGCTGGCTTCCCCTACCCCATCCCCATCTCCTTCCCCAGCCTTCCTCAGGCCCCGGCCCGCTGGGCCCCAGTCCCGCACTAAGCGCCTTTCCCATCTCTTCCTGCGAGGGCGCTCTAACAGTGACCGGGACCGGGGGTGGGGGAGAGGGAGAGAGAGGTTTGGGCTCATTCAGCTGCCCCGTCCTCCCACCACTACTTGCCCCCTGCCTCTTCCTCTGCCCCGGGCCTGATCAAGATCTATGGGGATGCCCTTTCCAGTGGGGCCAACTATCGCTCGCTGCTGGCCAACATCCACTCTACAGCCAGACAGCTCATCGCCCAGGTCATCACCCGGTACACTGAGAGGGAGAGGGAGGAGACAGATGACGCAGGTATGAGAGGGAAATTTTCTCTCATGTGGACCTCTGCTGCGACTCATTACTTGGAATTGTTTGCTCAAATATTTTGAACCAATAGGGAATGACTTAATATAAACATAAACAGTGGTGTTATGGAAAAATAATTACCCCCCTCTCCTCCTCCCTTCCTCCATTACCTTCTAGTTCTCCAGAAATACAGCCCAGAGGACTTCCTGTTGTGTGATGTCATTGGAAAGCCCATCCAGCAGCCAGATGGAGCTATCAAATGGGACACAGAGTGCCGGAGAAGCGTTGCCCCATGGGAATGTCCCTTGTTGTTAGTGGACATGTGGCGGCCTAAGGAGGGATTCGAGCGGCGCTTTGAAATCCAAAGAAAGGACGACTATGAGAGAGAAGAGAGGGAGAAGGAGACGGAGCGTGAGAGGGAGGGAGAAAACTATCAAGGTTCGTTTGAGACTCAATTGGCAGCTCTCGTTATTCATGACACTTGGTCGGACTGACCGTTTATCTGAACGTCTGGGCAACAGGTGTGCGCTGGCGGCGGAGCAGGATGTCATCAGGGGGTGGAGCAGAGGAGAGCGAGCGAGGTCACCGTGGAAGAAACTCAGAGCTCAGGAGGAGCATCAGTGACATGAACCTGAGTCTGCGGCGTCGCCAAGGCAACCATGTCAGCAATGACCCACGTGGCCCTGGCAACCGGCCTAACAACAATGGAGGAGTGCAGGACAGGAAGAACATTGTCAGCATGATCAACCCACAGCAAGGAGAGGTAAAGAGGACGATGTTGTGAGTAAAAAACTGAATTACTGAAATTGTGTGTGTGGCGTTTTAACCATCATGTCTAAACCTTTTTCAGATTAGAGCCTCAAAAGTTGAAGCAAAAGTTGGATGGACGAACCAGCCTGTGGAGGACGAGAAGGATTACTCCAGCTGTGACCTGGAAGTGATGTCACAAAGTTTGATCCTTCCACCCACGGATCGGCCCTACTTCCTGTTGCTGCAGGGTTACGATCAGAGCAAGGCGAGACACGCTGACAGATGATATCTCACACAAACACTCAAAAACACCACCCACACACACGGACGCTATGTAAACACAGGCGGACACACACACACACAGACATTTATGTGGTATACTTTATATAAGGGTCATACATACTGATGTGCACAGATGCAAACTAATAGGTGTTTTTTGTGGAGGACTTGTGCAGACGTACACGCGTGCACACACCCTGCACATGACATCATACCTGCATGTCCGTAATCGCCACATACCATCAGGGTTTCCATCCCTCTACAAGCCGTTCCCATTCAGCATCCCGCACAAAACACTCTCAGAGCAGCACAGTGCCTCAACAATGTATCAAACGAAGTAAAACCCCTCTGTGTACATCCCTCCATCTCACACAATGACCTCACACAGGTCTCCATTGAAGCAAACTGTGACACACTTCATACCTTATCAGCAGCCTTCTGTTAAACTAAAGATCTCTGAGATGAAAGATTGATAAAAACCATAGCACTTAAGAGATAACAGACAACAGACCTCCCTGACTTAGTTCTGCTCTCCACTGTGTGTTTTGTTTAGGATTTTGTTTTGTACATCATGACGGGTCATACGCATGTTTTTGGAAGAAAGCCCACAATGAGGGAGAGAGAGAAGGATAGAGAGAGGGAGAGGAAGGGGAAGAGGCCTCTGAAGGTGGACACGTTCCTCTCTGCTCCTGACCTCTTGGCCAGACACTTGTTGGTCAGGAGAGACTCAGCTGTTCCCGACACGCCCACCAGACAAGGTACTGACAGTCACTAACACATATCATACATACATCCATTGGTGTGATGGCTGTCTACCTCAATCTGATTTTATTTTATCGTAGCTCTGATGCGACCCTTCAGAGGAGGTGCAGTCACACACAACGGAGTTGCCATTTACAGGGAGACAGTCCTAAAGCCTGGGGATGTGATTGGTTTGGGGAACCACTTCCTCTTCCTATATCGTGACCCACGCGTGACTCCAGCTCCACCGCTGGCGTTGACCCTGCCATGGCAGACTGATGCCTCCACCACCTGCTGCCCATCAGGGTTAGTGGACAGACAGGAGGCTCTGAGGCAGTACCTGGGATCTACAGAGGCAGTTCTGAAGTTTCATCCCCGTCACGCAGATGCTTTGTTACAGGTGAGACAGGACGATAAAGAAGCTTTTACTTACTATCCAGTTATCTGGTATAAAAAATGGCCATGCTGACATATGTTTTGTTTATCTCTTACCATCCCTTAGGAGATAATCTCCAAAAATTCATCCCCAGACTCTGGAGGTGGGCCTTTAGCTCCTGCTTATCTCCTGTCAATCATGATGGATCATGCCTCCAAACACTTGGACCCTGCTCTCACACCACAGATATTACTCAAGTCAGCCAATCATATAAAAGAAATTGTCTGGGTAAGTAAACGAAACAACAGCTCAATATCAAAAATAACATGTGGGTGCCTTGGTGGCCTGGGAGTTATGGTGAGAACCATTAACCGCAATGAAAACAGCCATGGACCTGCTGCATGTCATTTCCCATCTATGCTTTGAGCTAAATGATAACTTTGGCTTGCTAACATGCTCAGAATGACAACGCTAACATGCTGATGTTAAGCAGATATAATGTTTTTCATTTTCACCATCGGAGTTTAACGTGTTCTAACTTTTGCTAATTAATACTAAACACAAAGCACAACTTAGGCTGATGGGAAAGACAAAAGTTCTGCAGGTTTTTGGTCCTAAACTCAAGTATTGGACAAATTATAATTTTGACCTGACGATGGTGCGAGATTAAAGGTCAGGTATATACCAAAATGATTACAAATCAACCTAATGGGGAAATAAATGTCTTGAACAAATTTCTCTGGAATTCATCCAGTAGTTGTGGAGACAATTCACTAAAAGACAGAAAAGTCAACCTGCTGGTGGTGCCGGTGGAAAAGTGAGGAGATCTGCAAAGTCAGTAGGGTTCATCTTCTGGGAAACAGGAATGTCACTCCATCCAATAGTTCAGATATTTCAGCAGTGAACCGGTTGACATTGCCATCCATAGAGCCATGCCAACTAAACTGTCATCCTTTGTTTTGGGATAGTATTGCTTGACAATATTGCCAAGTCCTTAATTAAACCTGCTTGTCAGAAAAACATCAGGTAGGCAGATTGAGATTGCCACATTCAGTAAGACAGAAGAACCAGCAGACAGATATGTTCCCTTCATTGGGCCTGTTCTTCGTGGACGGAAGCGAGGATGAGCTGATGTCACCGCCCTCCTGCTGGAAAATGTGCTGTAATTGTCCTGGCTGCAGGGCGAGACTCTGCTCCCCCTTCTCCCCCTTCTCCACCCCCACACTTACACGAGATGTCTCTCCTCTCTTCTGTCTCCAACTCTCTTTACAGGATAACATTAAGGAATTTGGGGATAAGCATCCCACGCAAAAGTAAGAACATTTTTGTTCGACGTCATGTTTCCTCTGTTTAGAGATCTCCTGCTGAGTGATTCATGATACATTTGTGCTTGTGATGTTATGTCTTTGGTAAATTTTTGTGGTATGATGAAAGCATTGTAACACGCTGATGTTGAAAATGGGCTCAAATATAGTTTAGTAATAATAACTCAGGTCTATTTTTACTCACAGTATGGTGTGTTTATCTTTTAAGCATAAGCACTAAAATACTGACGGGAAAGTGTTCACAACTATTTAAAGGCTAACATAACTTTGGCATTATGTTAATATGTCCAGTTCCACAGAGCAAGAAGGTGAGATAAGCACGCCGAATGTCCAGAAACTGTCCTCTGACCTTCGACCCCTAATGTTCTGGATGTCAAATGCCACAGAGCTCCTTAACTTCTTCCAGGTCAAAGTTGAAGCCATGGAGAAAGAATGGGAGTTCGAAGGTGAGATGGATTTGAAAACAATGGAAATTACTGATTCAAGTTAAAAAATAACCTTTAGAAGCTACAACCGTTTAATCAAATAAAATAGAAATAAAGTAGGCACAAAATCTTTAACTCCTCTTACTGATTGTGTCTTTAAAGCCCCAGGGGACCCAGTTTTGACAGCTGACATGGACACCTGCTCAGAAGCTCTGGCACAGCTGGATGACGTCATTATGCACACCTTCCAACAGTGTGTGTATCACCTCACCAAGGTAAAGTATAAAAATATATTTTTTCAATGGGCGCTATACTGTTTTAGCAGTTTATATACAAAAAAAATTAAACGCACTTTACTGTCTTATGTGTGACTCAATGAATGCCTTTGAATACCACTGCCACTTAAACTTCACAGAGAGACAGCAACATGTCTTTCTGAAGACTTAACACATATTTCTTGGTTTTCCAAGATGTTTCTGAAGCTGTCTCACCACCCACTATTTATTTAAATTTTTTCCAGCTGTGAGCAGCTCCTCAATTCTGTTTGTTCTTTGAGTCCTGGGGGAATAGTGTGCAGCAACAGCACGCTTGAAAATTGGCTGTATTTAGTAAACATACAGTTCAACTTCAGTGTACTTCATATTATCACTTTCCCAGTGTAAACACAATACATACTAAAAAACTGCTTAGACCTAGTGTGTAGTATGGATTTGAGACTTGCCTCTTAGTTCAGTGTGTTAGCTTGCTAACACTTGCTAACTAGACACACAGTGGGCCTGGGGGTGATGGGAGGTCATAAATTCTGCAGGTATTAGGTCATGAACATCAAATAAGACATTTGACCTGATTATATCGCTAGAAAAAAAAAGTAAGGGGCGACACCAAAGTTATTAGAATCCATCCAGAGGGGGACATGATTATCTGCACCAAATGTCATGAAAATCCATCCAATAGTAGATCCACAAATGTCAACCTCATGGTGTAGCTGGAGGATATGTAAGAGGATCACCAACGTCAGTAGGATCTATCCTCTATGGACCATGAATGTCTGTTCAAGGTTTAATGGCAGTCCATCTAATATTTGTTAAAATATTTCAATGTGGACCAAAATGGTGGACTGACCAACAGTCAGAAAAAAGAGATTACTCTCCAGCGTCCTCTCTATCATCTTCATCTTAATCTATCCCAACTCAATCTGCCCCCCCCCCATCAATCCATCATTCTAACAATACATCTTTTTTCTTAAATACATTTTCTGAACAATTTAACTCAAGTTTCTCTCCTTTCTGTCCACAAAGACCCTGTACTCACTCCTTCCAGCTCTCCTGGACTCCAACCCGTTCTCCACGGAAGAGAAGGAGAAGGATGGAGCTCAGAGTGCAGAGGGGGAGGAGAAAGAAGGAGGGGAGGGAGAGGTGGACGACGTGTCCACCTTACCGACCAAAGTAGCCGGGCTTGTTGAGGTGTACCGCTGTTCTCTGATGCTGTCGCGGGAGGCGTGTTTGTCCCCGCCGCTCACCTCCCAAACCTTCGGCTACCTCTTCTTCTTCACCAACACCTCCCTGCTCAATACTTTACTGGAGAGAGGTGAGAGGGCAGAGGAACGTTTAACCTTTGCTTTGACAGCCGGACCAGTTAATGTTAAAATGTAACAGTAACACAAGTAGAGAAGAGTCAAGTTAATTATATTAATAAGTAATGCCAGTTATACAGCAATATCTTGTTTTGAACAATAAGCTACTGGTCATACCAGACCAAGGAAGGTTGTAGCAGCTAAACCCTGTTGTGTGTTAAATTGAGCAATGGTCTTCTATTGTTTATGAATTCAACTTTTCATTTGTAAAAGGGGGAAGGTGTTATTCTTTCCTTTCAAATGTTAGATAGTGTCGCTTTAAAGGTCTTTAATTTTTTCTTTTCATAACAGAGTTGTGTCTTTCTGTTCTCTCTCTCTAGATGGACTGTTTTCGTGGTCCAGAGCGGTCCAGATCCGTACAAACTTGGACATTGTTCTGGACTGGCTACAGGGGGCGGGTTTAGGAGACATAGCCTCTGAGTTCATGAAGAAACTGTCGGTCACAGTCAACTTTTTGTGTATTCCCAAGACTCGACTTATCCAGGTAACACAGCTAGATGTGGAAAAAAAGCTTCTCAGCTAAAGGTTATTAATTATTAATATTGATTGACCATCACCCTCTTGTCTTCAAGTCATCCTGGACCAGTCTACAGGAGGACCATGTCTTATTAAGCCCTTCCCAGTTGCACCACCTGCTCACCCATTACAAGCTGGGACCAACCAGAGCCCCACCAGCAGCCTGGGCTCCTCTGCCAGGCACAGAGCTGAGTGGAGGTGATTCATATATAAAGAAAACTAACAAAGGTAAGAATCCAACCAGGGAAACTATCTATTTAATCATTGTTTATTGTCCTCTGTCATCTTTAAGACATCTTTGAGAGCTTCTTGGACCACCCTCCTCTAATCCTGCCAAATGAAACGCCACGCCTTGACCTCTCCCAGCCAATCCCAAGCCCCGAGCTCCAAAAGGAAGTGACGCGTCTCCGCACCTTCTTGTGGGGACTCGACCAAGATGAGCTCCCCGCCAATCAGAGGACTCGGCTTTGAAGAAGCCCATATTTGTCTCTCTTTGGATGTCTCAGAAGTGAAAAATAAAAATCAACAGAAACAACACACACTAAATAAGAAATGCAAACTGGACATGTTTTAATGCGTTTTGTTGCCTGGTTGTTGTTTTTTCATGACATTTCCATATCAAGTCATTTATCCATTTAGATATTTTCAAGTAAAAGAAATGTATTGGCTTTGATATGTCTTAATAGATTTAATTTTAAAGCAGGGAGTAAAACAGCATGTCTGTTGGACCATGCAGTGTTATGCTTTACACATGACTGCTTTACTTGGCTCCCATGTATGTTTTTGAACTACTTGTTTTTAATAAAACGCTGAATTCTAGTCTAAAAGACCTACAGTTTCCGTGTGATCTTTGACAAGCTTGTTTCCCACAGCAGGGCCCCTTGGGTTTGGCACTCATCTCAACCTCAACACCAGAGGAATATTCCACAAGGTGGCGATGCAGGACTCATTCCCCTTTGACGTGAAGTGATGAGTCTGCAGGTAGAGTTGCTTGACTAAGGAGGCAATCATACAACTAAATTAAAGTCTGCTCCAAAGGCTAGCGCTCATTTCCTGTAATCAGGGTAGCAGTTTACGAAGGGGCCATATCTCAAGCAAGTAAATGAGACTGTGACGACCACACACAAAGGTTACCTTAACCAAGGTGAGGTCAAAGCTGGGGGCTTAAGAGCAGGGCAGATATTCATTTTCCTTTGTTGGTGTGACACACACAAGTGGTTCGATTAGTAGGGTTTCCTATTTCATTATTGTGGTACAATCCCCTGGCTCTATTAAACAAGTCCAGGTCATTAAGCATATATTAGCATGAGGCTGTCATGAGCAGACAGCAGACAGGTGATATCATCTACATGAGTGAGTAACAGCTGAACATGAACTGTCACATTTTGGTAATATCCAGTCAATTTCTCTGTCTAGTCAGCCAGACCTTCTTGGAAAACATTCATGGCTGTCTTTGTTTTGAGAGTGAAGCTCTCTGACGTCTCCAAGAGACTTATCATGCTCTTTCTTTGGCGCCTGACCAAATAGCTTCCTTTCTTCCGGTCAGCCCCTCAGATTAATTCCTTTACTGTAAAAAGCTAAAAATCCCGTGAGAGACCCCCTGCTTACATCACTGCTGTTGCCTCCGGTTCTGTCTCCCCAATTTCTTACTGTGCTGACATCAAAAACACCCCACTGAGAAAGACCGGTTATAGATTATGAATCATCAGAGGAGCCTCCCTGTGGTTTACGTTTATCAATTAAGTGATTGTAATCAGTCTCATTTGAAATTCAATGTGGTGTATGAGTGAGAGTGAGACTTTGTTTGTGCGCTAATTTCAACTTTCCAGTAATGTCAAACAGATGTAGTGTGCAGAGTTATAATTAACCACAGATGGGGTACAGGCTGGTATAGGTCCGGGCTGATTGTGTGACATTACAGTAGTCTGTGATACAATATGGTGACCAATGTCTGAGAACTATTGTGTAACATATCAGGTTTCGTAAGCATGTGACACACACACACTTTCCTGTGATCCCAATCACTGACACAGACAAAATGTCATACACACTTTCCCCCAGAATTGCGTAGTCATACACACACAAACAATCCTCTTTCTCTGTCTCCTTCACTACACACACACACACACACACACACACACACTGAGAAGACTTCTTTACCCAGGTGCAGAGTCCCACACCTGTTGTAGCAGCTCTCTGTAATTAGCTCAACACAATTATCATTGGTGGATGGAGGGGAGTGGAGGGTGAAGACAATGGGGCAGTCATTCTCTCCCTATCATCTCCTTCTTTCTCCCCGCTGCCGAGTAATGAAAGATTCTTCCCTTCTTCAAAGAGACGGAGTTTCCTACAAAACAGCTGAGTCAGAGGAGAAAAGAGAGAAGGATGAAAAGAAAAGGAGAACAGTAGGGAGGCGAGCGCGGTAATGCGATGCTGCTGGTGTGAGGCCCAGTGGACCACAGTGATTGTGTTCATTGTTGTTACACACAGGAGTCATTTTCAGGAACCAGAAAAGGGCCCATGGCTCTCACACTTTACACTAACAGCTACAACCTGGGACCGGCCTCAGTGTCTATTTGTGATCTGGTAACACTTTACCTGAGCCCTGCGTCATCCTAAAGCCCAAAGTATATGGAGGTTTTTCAAGTCCTACGTCAGGGGAAAGGCCAGAATACCATGACTGTAGGGCCACTGATGGAGGTTGTGACATGTTTTATCAGGAAATCAGGGAGGAAATTGTGAAGCCAAAGACGTCATCATTACCAAATATTACAGAATCAGGTCTCTAATACCAGTAGGGACCTTCTTTATGGGGGGCAATATTTCTTTTACGAGTCTGGCTAATATAATATAATCTAAATTTCTCATTTTGGGTCTTAGTTAGAAAATATTATGATAATATATGAGTCAGCTTCAGTCTGAAACAAAGAGAGAGTGGAACAATGTGCATGGCTCCGGGCTAAGTCCGGTGTTTAGGCCAAGAAGGAAACAAGGAAGCAAGGGAATCTCTGTCAAGTCACAGACAGACAAAAAGACAGACTGGGGGTGTAGGAATCTGCGACTGTGAGAGGTTTGAGACGAGTGGTGAGCAGGTCAGAGGGTTACCGAGAGGGAAATCAGTCAGACGCAGACAAACTGTTGCTGAGGTTGGAGATGAGGAGACTCCTGGACTCAAACGGACAGCGGGGCCTCAGTAAGATGACTAAAAGGCCGAGAGAAAAGCCTCGGTCCGCCTCAAGGGACAGATCTGTTTTCCTGGTTACGTCACCAGAACGTGAAATGCACACATAAACACACACATTTTTCTTCTTCCTTGGTGCACACATGCATGCCCCTTCACACAAATACACACAGGCACACGAAGGGATATAAAAGAACCCCTGTGAGGTCAAATCCACCGTGCTGAGGCTGTCCACTGTTAGCAGGACTGGCCAGCTAAGCCTCACAGTCTCACTGGCAGCTACAACCACCACCACCACCACCAACCGCCGTACCCTGCCTTGCCCTGCCCTGCCCTGCTCCGGCCTCCTCTCCACTGGCGGCTGTCTGTCCTGGGCTGCTGCTGCTGCTGGTTCTCCGGGGCAGCAGAGCGTTAATGTGTGTGCTTTTCAATTTGGGACAGAGCCAGTTCCACCAATTTGGGACTGATGGTCTTTTCCTCTTTTCCAAAAATGTACTCATCTACCTTTTTCCCTCCTTTCCTCATCTTTCCTCCCGTTTTCCTGCCTCTCTCTCTTTCTCTGCCGTTCTCGCTCAGTATGTTTCTCTCGGGCCGGGGGGCCTGTGGGTAGGGGCCTTATTCCATCAGCCTGGGGCTTCTGTCAGAGGCTTGTTCCATTTTGCGTCATGGTGTTGACTGAGCGGACCCCACACTTAACTCCCATAGAGCTATGGGGTTGGGCGGCAGGGCAGCCGGCGCGGGGCTAACGCGGCCCGTGTTCAGCGTGGTAATCTGATGGCCGTGTTTATTTTATGCTGCTCTCCTTTGATGGAGCAGAAAAAGTCTTTGGGCTTTTTGTTTCAGCACTTTCACTGCCAGGTCAGAGGTGCTCGCCGTGGTTACGCTCAGGAAGAATAATATTTGCCCTTATATTCGCTCCAAACAGGCTTTTTTCCATATTAGTGTCAGGGATACTCTCTGGGTTTCTGCCTTCCACTGATTCGGCACATTGGAGGTGAAGGGTGGTGGGGGGACCGCACCTCAGATGAATCGCTCCCTGGAGGATAATGAGGGTGTTCCATAGGTCGTCCCGGAGGCCTGTTCCTATACCCCTGAGTGAACCCCCGTCACACTTAGCCGCGGACCTGAGAGACAGCCCTCCAGCCGTATACATAAGTCCCAGTAGTGACGGAAAACACACACATAAACACATGAAAACACTCTCCCTCCTGCTTAGCTGCCCCGGGCTCCACCTCAGCTGTCAGTCGTCCAAACCTCCCAGGGGTTCTCTTTAATGGAGTTACCAAAAAAACAGAGTTACCTCTCCTCGTCTGCCTGAGCCATTCACGGCCTCACCTCAAAACTCACACACCCACCTATCTGCCTTGTGTCAGCTGTTTTCAGATGGGTCGAAAAGCCAGCGAACCGCAAAAAGTCGTTATGTGAGGTTTTGACCTAAACGTACGAGAGAGAAGCAGAGCTGTCCACGTTCACTGGATTGAATTCTGACCCCAATTTGTTCTGTACGACCACACCATGAAGTTCAAATAAAGTCTCATGTATTGCCCCTCGCAATGTTCTGCACTTACTGTATCTCTGTATTTACAATGTTGATCTGACCTGGGAACGAGTTCCCAGAGTGGCGACTTACAGGACTTGCTTTGTCATGCATGAATGCTCTTTACTTTTGAAGATTAATCAGAACGTAACTTTTGAGAGAAGAAGCCCAGACTGTGGCCGGAATATTATTTATCCATCTCAATTTTTGTTATTGGAATTGGCCAAGGTCTATGCTGTGATCATGATATTAAAGAAATGAATCACTGTCACACAAGATAAGACACCCTAGGGAGTTTTATATGGATAATGTTTCATTTCCTTCTGGGTTGTTCATTATTTATGATCTGAGCACAGAAAGGACTGGGTTAAGGCCAGATAGGAACAATAAGCACACATGCACACACACACACTGGCATGCATGAACAGAAACTAGATCCCCATCAACCTGCCTCTACAATCTCTTATCTTTCCATTGGAGATGAATAGAAACCAATGTGCAGGAAGGACTGTTTACACTTCCTGCCCTCTTCTGCATATCCCATAATCCACCTTTCTGTTGTAACACTTTAGACATGTTTCTGGCCTCCCCTGTGACTGTGAGGTATGTGCTTACTCACAGATGAAGGAGCCTACACTCTGATGTAATGCAGGGGAAACAGGGAAACGAGAAGGGGGGGCTTACTCGGTGGTAGGTAATCCAATCCCTCCTGGTGCAATCTAGCAGCTCAAAACAATTACCAGCCGGCTGCCCCCAAATCAGCACCACCAGTCAGACAATAAGGATGTGGCCTTTGCTTGTTAGTAGACGCTGATGTAAATTCAGATTTAATGGCTCACTACAGAGGGGAAGCTAATCTGGATCAGGGTTTGGCAATGCTGTATTTCAAACTAAGCTTGAAAGCCTCTGCAGATGGTGCCATGTGGGAGACAGTAGAAAAGCCAGGGTCAGTGAGTCATAAAGAGGTGCTGTCAGTCAAACACAAATATTCACCAGCCAGAAATCTGTCTGTGAGGTGTGCGTGTGTGTGTGTGTCCTCTTCTTCCAACTCTCTGTCACCCAATCAGGGGCTGATTAAAGGGGTTCACCTTTCCTGTGACATGCCTCTATCTACGTCCTTCCTCCTGTCCCACATCGCTGTCGTCCAATGGGTGATAGTCTGTTTTAAGTCTCGCTATCTCCGTTCAGTCATTCTCTTCCATTGCATCATTTTATTTTTTCTTCGCCGGTCATTGGCCATTTTCTCCATGACCGTCCCACCTATCTCTCTCCAGTCATCCCACCCCATCCCATTCCTTTCTCTCTTCATGTGTCACCATCTCATCCTCGTCATCACTCTCGGCTTCCAAGGATAGCCTCTGCCCCTGTGTTTATTGTCTTAGGGTCAAACCTAGACCTACGTCTGTCCAGGCATACTGTTCCATCCCCTCCCGTCCCACTCTTTGTCGTCATCCCTTTCTTTTCTCCCCAGTGATTGTACATGCTCCTGTTGTTTCTGGGCTTTCAGTCCAGTCTGCTGCATGGAATTTCCTTCTTATCGTTCAGAGGGCCATTCCTTGCATTCCTGGCATGCTTCCCGGCACTACTGGGGGTCCAGGCAAGAAGCGAGGGCGTCTGTAATACAAGGCAGACGCTGAGGCCAACTGACACCATTCATACATCCAGCGGTGACCTTCTGATGAGAATGGACAGTGTGATTGATGAACAGAGAGAGGATGAGGAGCCAGATAGAAAAGGGAGGGGAAACATAAAAAGACAGTGGCGTCTGGGGCATGATGGTAATGTGTGTGAACTCGGTGCCAAAAATAGAATATTCTGGATAGCTTTCATTTTTAAGTCCTTGAATCACAGACTGTTATTGATAAAAGAAAACATGTAAGGCATTCAAACATCTCCCGACAGAGCAGTTTCTGGCTAATTGGAAACAGCAGGGGGTCAAAGTGCACATAAACATTGGGAATAAGAATAGAGGGATTAGAATAACTTTCATGTCATTCCTCTTAGTCACAGCCCTGCAAGGATAAAGGTGGTTCTCTAACTGCACACTAAACAAAGCTTTTTGTGAGTTCCCACAATGAACAAAGGTCAATAAAATAAAACTGGAGAGACGTCGGGGCTGTGACAGGCATGCAGATGTACAAGTTAAAGATGGCCGTCAGACCTGTCAGCTCGAGATAATGATAATGGTGGTTACCAAGAATGCACGCAAACACATTACTTGCTATCTTGCTATCGCTATTCCTGAGATAAGATGGTATGTCCAAGAAGGATGAGGGATAGATAGTTCTCAGTTTATAAAAACATTTACAGTAAATGTTTTCTTTCCACATGAGAATGCAAAAAAAGGAAACTGCAACACAACAACAACTGCAGAAACTTCAATCTAAAAAAGGAAGACAGTGTATCTTCTGTGCCGTGTTTGCACCGCTTTGAGTCAAAGTCACTTCAAACCAAAGTTGACATTTCAGTGAACTTGAGGTCCGCCTCCCCTCCCTGTGCGGTCAAAGCAGAGCCTACTGAATGTGGAGTGAAGTTTTTCTGATTTCCAAACATTTTCAAATGCACTTTGTCTCAAAACTGTTGAACTCGGCTCACGGTTCCTGATGTCCAAACGATGTTTCAAAAATATAAACAGTGAGAACATGCGGATATGAAATTTCCTTTCCTGTGTTTGCTCTTAGTTATGATGAAATTTACACACTCCGCATTGCTGACGTACAGGAAGTGGTCGGCAGAACGATGGTAGAATCAATACAGCTGCTCATGTGCGCTGTTATAAGTTGTGTTATCTGCTATCATTGTTGTAGGAGGTTGATTTACGATTGTCAGCGTGTAATGAGCGTTAATTTAATGAATGGCAAGTGATGAAGGACCCTGATGTGCGTCAGCATTCACAGAAACAGCCAGGACATGTCAGGTTAAAGGGGGGCAGTGGGTTATAAATTGTGTTAAACGCTGGGATGGACAGTCTAAAAGACGTAAGCATATGTGTGTTTCTGTGACTTTGTTTGTGTGCCTGTGTGTATGCGTGTGTCCATCTGTCTACAGAAAGGGCAGCCCCCCCCCCCCCATGTGACTGAGGTCACGTCACGTTGAAAAAGTCAATCAGTAGGGCAAACTGCGACGTCACGCAAGTGCTCTTCCTTTTGTCTTCCCGCTCCCCTCAATCTTTCCCATTCGTCTCTCCAGACCCCGCTGAACCCTTACACACACACACTTACACGCACACACACACACCTCCCAGTTTCCCCTGCATTTGTCAGCAGCTCTCAGCTTCCGTAGAATAACATAACAACAGGCTCAGTGTGTGTGGCTGACGCAGACGCACGTCGCGCCGGCAAGTTGTAGTCAGCTCTGATACAGTATACATCCCTCACACACAAACACAGAAACCATGTGAGACTGACAAAGAGACAGGGAATGCAGAAATAACGTCTCCGGGATAACTATTCTGCAGGCTGAAGAATGCACCAGAAATAGGACCTTCACTTTCTCTCTCCCCTCTTTAACTTCTCTGTGCAGGAGTACTAGTGCAGAGATATTGCAGCCAAGTGATAAAAACAATTGATTGCTTGATTACATATGCTTTGATTGTTTAAAGCTTGTACTGTTTATGTTTCATTGATCCTCCGGCACACCAGAGAAAAAAACAGAGGGATGTGAAGTGGAGGCGAGTGAGTGAGCGAAAGAGAAAGTAAGAGAGGAGCTGAGGGGAAGCACTTTGAAAAGGAGGAAGAGATGGAGGGAGAGAGAAGGATGCAGACAGGACACGCAATGACAGAGGAGGAAAGAATGTTTAGGGCGACTGAGAATGGCGGTGAGAGGAACGGGAGCTCTGAGACAGGCCCGGGCTCTCCGGTGTATTAACACCAGTCTGAGATGGAGGGAGCAAGCAGGGTAGATGGAAAGAGTGTTTGCACAGTAAAAAGTTCCTTTTTGCGTGGGTTGCTTGCTTCCCGTTGTACCCCCCCCCCCCCACCCCACCACCACCACCACCACCACCACCCCCTCTCCTTCCTCTTCTCCCTCTCACACTCCGTCTGTGACCTATTGCTTCAACTAGTTCATTCAGAGATTTCCTCACTGGCAGACGCAAAAAGTGTGAGCGAAGCAGGTGAGCGACTCCGACTCAGAAAGGGAGAGGGTTTCAGCTGACTCTCGCTGTTACACATGCACACACATGCGCGCACACACACACACACACACACACACACACACACACACACACACACACACACACACACACACACACACACGCACACACACACACACACGCACACACACACTGTGTTTTGTCACAAACCATAAAGTTTGGTTTCCAAACAAAATGAGCCTCGTAAATGTGTGTTTAATAGAGAGCTGATTTTAAACATTTTGCTCCCCCAAAGTTTCTCCCGGGAAAAACGTTTGCCTCATGCTCTTCCTTTCATCCCTGCATCCTGCCCTTTGCTGGGCTTCTGTGAGCTGAGCGAGTGGAGGAAAGCTGCAATAATGATGCTGGTTAATGTCCCTCTTTAATGGTCTAATAAAAAAAGGCAAAGCAACAGATGCACAACAGCCATATCTGCTCCCACTGGGCCACTCACGTGGAAGAGGAAGAGAGCAATTGGCACGCATAATTTGTAAATCGCGTCCATGGGGAGTTTTCTCAACTAAAGTCTCACCAGAGGAGGGGAGATGAAGGGGGCTTGAGAGGAGCGTCCCTCTGCATATATATCCATTTAAAAGAGGACAACAGCACTTTTACACTGATCACTGACAGTGAGAAAGAGAGAGTCATGGACGTCACTTTATTGCCCAATGATTGCAGCCCCCTTCTGTGTGTCACTATTTCTCCCCCCCCGAACTATTAACACACTCACTTACTCTCTGACGTAGGTTGGAGTAAGGGGGCAAGCTGGGAGGTGAAGGGGGATGATGGCGATGGGTAGCAAGTTAGGGTAAGGTTACCATGACGATTCCCCAGATAGGATACCCAGCTGGAGGCACGCACTGGAGCTGGAGAGAATGAATGGGGGGGACGGAATGACGGAGTAGAGAGGAAGAAGAGGAGGAGGTCATGGGTAAACTTGAAAGTGTCCTGTCATAGGAGAGTAAATATTAACAGTAAAAGGTCGGATCTTTGGTTTTCCCTTTGAATGTAATCTCCGTGTTTGTTTACTCAGGCCCCTGCTGGAATTCCCTAAAGGAAATGAGGGTGCAACATGAAAATGATGAATTTATTACTACCCCTTTTCCCATAATCCCTTTTACCATCGGAGCAGTGTTGCGTCACAGCCAACATATTCACTGTTTACATATGACACTCTGAGGTAAGCAGAACATGGGAGTTAACCCTAAAATCCACAAGACGACTTTATCACCCACCTGGACATGGAAATTAACCCAAGACAAATGTCTAAGGGAAAACCCGCCTGATCTGATTGGTCTAATTTGGTGTTTGTTCTCATAATCAGACTATACAACCATGATCACACTAAAATAAACAGAGAAGAAAATTTCCCAACAGGAAAAAAATAAATTCATGCCCAAGTGCTTCCTTGTCAGATAAATAAACAATGAACATTACATAAATACTTATTCTGAATTTGTTTGAATCAAACTTTTTCAAGCGTCTCCGGTAAAAACCAATGAATTGAGCAACTGTGTGAATTACCAGCCGGGCAAAAGGTGAGCGAAGAGTGTGAGGCATTCAAATGATTTGAAGCCTGCGTAATAATGTGTGAATACATGCCATGGCGCACAGGAAACCCAGTGTAAAGCATGACCGAATTGAGTGAAGCTTGTGTGAGTAAAGTTTGTCTGGCAGCGAGGCCTGGCGAGCCCTGTCACAGGTTCCCCTTCCTCTCTGATGTCTTTGAGGTCGTCGTCTGAGTGTCTCACTCTGTTTCTCCTCCTATGGTGGTTTACACAGATTGGTGATGTAATGGGTAGCATATGAAGGGCCACACACAAACACGCAGACGCACACACAAACACTGATGCTCATGCACGTTATACAGACACCGCACTTATACCACCACATGCCCATAATTACACACATATACTGTACGCACACCCATTCACACAAACCCTGGATTCCCCCTTTTCCAACAGGCGTGCACCCGTGTGTGCTCGCTCTCTCACACACAAAACGTTAACAAAGATACATGACCCTTTTTTTTGTTTTGCACATTGACATCTATGCACGTACGCACACCCACAGACGCGCACGCTCAAATGTCACCCGCCCTGTGTCGTAGTGTGTGAGTGATCGGCGCTGGCGGACGGCCTAACAGCAGACCGTGTGCTTCAGAACCACCCAGGAGACCCCCATCATGAGAGGCAGCCCAGAGAGGGAACGAGGGAGAGTGACTAACATCACTTTTTCTTTTCTTCTTTCCCCAGCTGTGTCTTCAAACAGCCCTTTGATGTGGGAAATTAAAAAGAGCGAGTGTGTCAATATCTCCCTACGTCCGACCTCACTCATCTATTTCCTCTCCTCCTTCTGCTTTTCTTCTCTACTGTTGACCCGAGAAAACAGAATTGGCCCCCTTTTTTTCACCACAACAACTCTACCACCCACTCGCTGCCACCAGGCCCTCATCATTTGAAGGGTGTTTGTTTGTGTGTGTAGGCCCACCACTGGACTGGCAACTCTGTGTGTATATGTGTATGAGTGTGCGACTGTGCGCATACAAGGCCCACCACTAATTATTTTCTAACCACACATGAGTGTATGTCTGCGAATCAGGGTCTCCTAATCTCACACCCAGACTCCAAAATGCTTTCTTCCTTTTCCCTGGTCTCTCTTTCACTCTCTCTTTCCCTGTGTGTCTGTGTTTGTATTGACTGTATGTAAGAAGTGGACGTAGTCACCGTGATGTAGTCACCATTTTGGAGTCTCGAGCTCAACATTTTGGCCTTCATCATCTTGGTTTTTGGCCAGAATTGACAAGAGAGGCAGCTTTATTATCTATTTTACTCTAAATGGGACAATTATTTACAAAATTAACATAATTCTGTTTTTATGAACTGAAACAAGTGATTGAGACCAAAAAAATCATGTTTAAAGTTTGCTGAGGTAATAAATCAAGTGAGAATTAGAGTCATTTTATCATTGACTTCTATACAATCAGATTTATTTTCGCAACCAAAGAAGTCACCCCCTGCTGGCTGTTAGAAGAATGCAGACTTCTACAGGGAGTTCCACATTAGCTTAGCTTTTTGGACCCGAAGGTTACCGAATGGTCTGTAGTCAGTTTCCATCCATATGTAACGCAAATTTTCAGAAAATCAGCATTACAAACTTCATGTGCAGGTTTCCATCTTCTACTGTCGGGCAAATATTAAGGGTTGGTTCATTGAGATAAGCAGTACTTTGTGCTGATTCTCAGATGTCAGAATACTGAAGAAGAAGAGGGTGCAACAAGATGACCCGAAACGGTGGGAAGAAAATTGAAAATATGTGGGAAATATGGCATTAATGTTTTTTTTATGATTCATTTGAGGAAGGTTAGATTCTTCTTATCGCTCCACAGAGAACTGATGTTTCGGTCTGTCGAAATTTTTCGCCTTTCGCCGCATTTTCAGCGTTTTCACGCGTTTTTCACAGGTTGGTGGAAACGCACCTATTGACTTCCATTTGACTGACAGTATATGTACAGTATGATGCATCAACTGTCCCCTCATGATGCCTGGAAACTCATTTTTGCCCTTTGCAACAGTAGGCCACGCTTTACTGCACCTGACTGAGTGTTTCCAGGCCGCCCCACTCTACTTGTGTGTGTGTGCAAGTGTGTGAGAGAGAGAGAGAGAGAAAGTTTGTGAGAAATCATGCTTGTTTTTGCATGTTTCTAAGCTAGAAATCGCCTTTTTTGGTGTTTTGTTTTAACAGAGAAGCATGTTTTATTATGACACAGCGTATGTCGTGTGATTGCATCCAAGTGCATGTTTTGTGGGTGTGTGTGAGTGTGTGTTGTGTTGACCCCACCAACCACCTCCCACCCCTCAAGTGTGTGTGTCTGTGTTAATGTCCTGTGGTGTGTGTGTGTATATATATATGTATATATATATATATATATACATATATATATGTGTGTGTCCGCTCACTGTTTCTATGCAACACTTTCGAGGCCCCTTCTGGTCTGGACAACAGTCTCTCCTGCTTCTATCCGTCTCTCACTCTTTCCTTCACCCTGGAGAGGGAGAGAAGGAGTGAAAAAAAAAGAGACGGAGGTGGGTGGGGGGCAGTGGAAATAACAGGCTGCTGTCTCAGGAGGGGCTCTGAAAAAAAAAAAGAGCCAGGGGTGAGAAAAGGAGGGAGAGAAATATGGGAGAGAAAAGGTGTTTGCTGTGCGTATTAGCTATGATACAGGGAATGTGGCATGTGTAGCCCAAAAGAGCGCTGCCATAAATGAAATAAAACACAGGCGAGGAACACACCTTATGTGACATTTCACCCTTCAATACACCATCAAGACAGAGACAGAGCTCTAAAAGATACATGGTTACATAAGATATGCTGATACACATGAAAACAATGGGCTTTTTTAAAGTCTGCTGTGATAGAGAGAGAGAGGAAGGGGGGGGGAGAGATTTGGAGATGGAAAGATAAAAAAGAGGTAGATGGGACTGATTGGCGCAGGTAGCGGGATGCGACAGAGGAAGTGCTGGAGATAGGTACAGGACAGGACGGGAGAAAGTGATAGAGGAAAGAAAAAAAAAAAAAAAAAAAAACAACGGAACATTTTTTTTTTTTTTTTTAAGTTTCGTAAAGGGAGACAGGCAGCAGGGAGGGGAGGAGGAAAGAGAGAGAGAGAGGAGAGAGGAGGGAGAGAGAGAGAGAGAGAGAGCGTGTGTCTGTGTGTGTGTGTTTTTATGAATGAAGTGAGTCACTGCCGATGTGTCATAGGCCCGACGTCTTTATAAAGGAAGTTTTAAACAAGCCTAAACACTTCACTGCGCGCAAAAATTGGACTTACCACACTCGCATCCCTCTCTCTGCATTTTCTGTTGCCTCTCTCTCTCTCTCTCTCCAAACTGTCCAAGTGTCTCTCTGCCTCCAGCACTCCATAAAGACTACAAGGACTCATCTCAAACTTTACTCAGAGACAGAAAGTTTGATCACTTTTACCTTTTCCTTTTCCTCTCTCTCTCTGAGTGCTCCAGTCATCACTCTGCGCTCTCATTCATCCTCTCTCGTCCTGACAACTTTCCTCCTCACTCTGACTGAAGAGTGCGAAGAAGAAACCGGAGCACGTGACAATTTCCGGAGTTCAATTTATTTATTAATTTTCTATTTATTTATTTATCTTCCGTTTGTTTGCTGGTTTACCTGTCCCCTGGATCCGAACCAAATATGAAATGTAAGTGTTTGTATGAGTGTTTTTTTTTTCCCCTCATTTATTTATTGTTTTTTCTTTGTACAGTTATATTTTATTTCTGAATGTTTTATTTTTTGCTGTGGGGCTATAACGTTGATTTGACTGTTACCAGAACACTTTGAGGCTTTTCTACAGGCTAAATTTTTTTATTATTTATTCAGATTAAAATCTACAACAATTGACTTACATATGACTTCACATTCAGAATGGACAACTTTATTCTCTGGTGATCCCTTAACTGTAGAAGCTACACTAGGACGTGGAGATGCTCCTGCAGCGTTATTTTGGCTGCGATTCTTGTGGTTCACCTGTAATTATCAAGCATTCATCATTTCAACGCCACTGTGGTTCCCTTTTAATACTTAGTCTACCTTGTATTTGAACTTGAAAGGAAAAGAATGAATGAGCTTACTGTTAGAGAGTTGCCTTGGCTGACTCTATATGATTTATACCACCAACTCACGTACCTATCCAGTTGCAGGTGTGACAATCAGCAGCATTCATTGCAGTTGCTTATGGCAAAGCAGTGATTGTGATATTCAGTGTCAAAGCCCGGCTTTTTTTGTTTTTTTGTTTTTTTGTTTAATGATTTAATGATTTGCATGCAGCCTGTGAAAACATGACTTTGACACTGAGGCTCTTGAGGATCCCTCCGCCAAGTCTGGAGCTATTGTTGATATTATGGTGCAGTATCTTCCCCCTGGAGCTGACAGCCGTGGCCTGAGGTCATGATCATTATAGCGAGATGACAGCGGCTCTCCACTAATTGCTTCCGTTTCGTTTCTCCCCCTGCAGTGCTGCTCGACTCCTCCTCGTCGCTCCTCTTCACGCTGCTATTGGCTCACCTGCCCGTGTTCACGACCGCCACTCCGGTACCACAGCGGCGGACCACTGACATGGATAAACTGTCCAATCAGACCAAGAATCTAATGAAGCTCACCCAAGAACTGCTGGTAAGTTGAGATGTCGTCATGGTGATTGCCAATCACAGCCACTGATTGGGATCGAGGCCAATGAGACTAATTGAATTGTTAGTGTGAGGGTGGAAGAGGATGCACAAGCTGTCTTGATTGATCTTTGCCTAATTGGATTGAGGTGTTAATGTTACCTTATCAGTTTGGGTAACAGCGCTTGACTTTGCACCGTGCACAAGCTACACTATGTCTGCTCAGGTTCTCAGTTTGACTTAAGCTGCTTTATTTGGTGACGGACTGGCTGCATGCTAAGATCAGGGCAGCGACAAAAAGCCTAAAGGGAGATTTGACTGAGTGATCTCACTTTTAATCCACACTGGACTCTGTAGGGATTGGAGGTCTGACTCAGCAACCTCCTGGTCTGCCTGCTCACCTGACTGCTGGCAGTTGCAGTGGTGGCCAGGCCAGTGAAGGTGCATTGAAATCAATATCAAGTTTAATAGAAATCAGTAGAATGAACACACATTTACAGTGATGGTCTAGCAGGAAACGTGATGTAGTCAAAGGGGCTAGAGAAACAAAACATAAAGTTCTAGGAAACCCTGTTAAGACAAATTTAGAACTACATATCAACACCTGCCTCCATTTAAGTAAAGCATACCATCTGTGAAATGACAGCAAAGTATATCACCTGCCTGTTTACATAGAAACATGTTTATGTTCTGCGGCTTGACTGTGGAAGTGAGGATGGTGTTGGAGGAGTTTTTTTTTTCTGGTATGAAATGTGCACTGTACTGACAACGCTGGCTCAAATTTTTATTTTGTTGACAGTCAAGTAGGTAGGAAAATCAGATTTGAGACCTCGGCCAAGATTTGGCTCCAGCTGGTGATCGTGTATCAACAGTGTTTTAACAGGTGAAAAGAAGACGGGATCATATCTATGGATCTTTGGTTACACATGGCTGATCTAGATTCTATTTTTGCATTATGCAAATCTTTTATCTCTTTTGTTCAGGTGGATAAAGTCAAAAATAGCCACATACTCTCTCTAGACTTGGATGGTAGATATTGTGTTGAAAGTGTGTGTGTGTGGTTGTTCTGTGTCTGTGAGTTTGTTGGTTTAAAACAATGTTACAGGCCATTGTGTAGCAGAAGTCTGGAGCCCGGGGTCCAGATGTGAACGAACCAGCATTATCAAAGGGCGATGGGGACAGTAGGAGACAGTGTTCAGTAACATGGAAGATTTATTTTTAAATTTCTTTCCTTATTGTGTGGAATTCCACTAAAGAGAGGAGAAAGTTAGGAAAGATAAATAGAACGGGAATCCATGGAAAGTCCCTGCAAAAGCAATGAAACTGATGCTTTAAGAGAGAAAAATGTGTCTGTGTCCTCACATAGGTCTATAGAAGTTTTCCAACGCTGCTGTGTGTGTGTGTGTGTGTGTGTGTGTGTGTGTGTGTGTGTGTGTGTGTGTGTGTGTGTGTGTGTGTGTGTGTGTGTGTGTGTGTGTGTGTGTGTGTGTGTGTGTGTTGTGCATTCAGTATGGGTGCAAATGTATGTGTTCATGCATTTGTGTATGCATTTTTGTGGCTGTGTGTGCGTTGAGGGTTCTGTAAATAGTCATGGTTGTGTAGGTGCGGTGTTTAGTGTTTTGCTTTCGGTCGCCACAGCAAAGTGACTTGATAAAAATCTAAAAGATTTATCACATTCCAGTATTTGCATTCAGGAAGAAAAAGGTTGGATGCAAGGGTTCTGTCGGGTGAGGTCACGATCTGTGATGGAGAGAGCAAGAAAAAGGAGGATAAGAGGGGAGAATTAAAGGCTGAGAAAGATGGAGCAAAAACCACAAGAGATGAAGAGATCAGAGAGCTAAATAGATGACAAGCCAGTGGTGTATGTGTGTGCATGCATGCACATGTGCACGAAATGTTGCATGTGCTTGTGCACCTGGTAAGAGACACAGAGGGGGGGGGGAGAGAGAGAGGGTAGGGAGGCGAGGGATGGAAGGGGACAAAAGTAACCGAGTCAAAACACTGGAACACAAACATAAGTGAGCTCTTACGAAAGGCTGATGCAGAGACATGCGAGACAATGCGGCACATTCATCGCTACAAACATCAACACAAACAACTGGAGGCAAACAGTAGGGCTCGGAAAACACTGCATAACAGGTTAAGGAAGCATTAAGCACACACAACCTGTTTACACAAAACATTTCTCCGTACTCATCATCCTAATGTTGTTATGTTCCTCTACTGATTGGAAGTGACGCATGCCACACCAGTCATCTCCATTTAACCCCATTCATTACTGAATCAGGCACACATCTTTGATACTACTAATAAAGCGCACAGCTGCCTTTGTAAAGTGGAACTCTATTAACCTGCAGTCAGGTTGTTTATCCCCCTCTGGTGGCCACAACGAGAACTACATCTGCTGTCTGGACGCAGTTCACAACACAACTCTAGCTGGGCAGCCGTACTGCGTCATTCCCTCTTTTTATAGCTGTGACCCTGGAGTTTCCCTACAGTTCTGTGTTGTCTGTGGCAGTGGGAGCTTTCTTAGTCACTGCATATGTTGTTATCCTCGCTCCCTGTAGAAAACATCCTGTGGGTTCAGGTCATTTGCTCTTATTGTTGACATTTGGGGAGGCTGAATGTGGGTGAACTCACACTGACCCGATCGACCACACTCCCCTCAGTGAGAGCTACTGTCTCTAAGCAGAAAACAGTCATCCGACGGAGGTGCTAGACTAATACTTTCCTCATGCTGCCGTGACTTGTCTCAGGATGAGTTAACTTGCAATGATGCCAATTACTAACGTGTTGCTTTGTGTCTTGTTTTCTCTTTCAGAGGGAGCATGCCTTCGACTCAGATGTGGAGCCCCACAGGTTCAGGTCTCTGCCAGAAATGAGCAACAGATCAGCCAATGACCTCAACAATCTTGAGGTAATGCTCTGATATATTCTGTATTTGTGTGTGACTCTCTGTCTGTGTGTGTGCGTGCGTGCTTGTGAGGGTGAAGGGGCTTGCCTTGTTTCTATACACACAGTCACATCTTGCCACACCCATGCGAAGTCTCTAAGTGTGTCTGTGTTGTTTCCAGCTGAAGCCCACACTCTCGCAGCTGCACGCTGACCTGAAGCTGTATGAGCACCACTTTGAGTGGCTGAACAAGGTTTCAAAGAAGCACCACCACCCTGCACTGCCCAAGCTGGTGGAGATGATCAGAGAAATGAAATCTCTCATCAATCTGCTGCACCGTCAGGTAAAGAGATGAGCTTCGCCTTATGATTCTCAGGTGTCTTCAGCGTTTAATTTGACGTTCATCCATTTAAGTTTTAACATAAATAAAAAATAAGAATAAAATGTTTTTCTAAACTGTTTGTCTGCTTGTCTTCTCTGCTTCAGATGCTGAGAGTTGAGGCACCAAGGCTGACTCAGGCGACCCCCTCTCTCCCCCCTCACCTCCCCTACCAGTTTGATGTCCTTCAGTCCAGCCATGAGCTTCTTCAACACTTCAAGCTCTTCTGTGATTGGGCCTACCGAGCATTCATCAGCCTCAAGCCCAAAGCCTCAGTCGCAGTGCAATGACGATCCAAGCTCCTTCATTCTTTTCCTCTTAACTACATGGCAGCAGAGCAGTGAGGATACATGGAGCCCCGCCTCAGCCAAGGGGGAATTAAGACCCTGTCAGTGTGCACTGTAATCAACAGCATCCCTTAAGAGGTCAAATGTCAACCAATGACACTTGTGTTGAAGAATGTGTTTCCATCATGCCAATAAGGATGTGCTATACTGCAGCCAGTTACTGCCAGTTTAACTACGATGATCATGTCACAATTCCCCAAACTGTCTCCTAAAGGCCTTGTTCATGACCATGTTATTTATGTATTTATTTATTTATTGACTGTTGGTAATTTATTTAATTGTATTTATTTGAAGTTGTAATGTGTCACTCTCTTCTTTTTTCTGTATTAACGTGAATTTATTTGCCCACGTCTCTGTAACCTTTCTTTTTGTCTTGTGTCTCACTGTTCCTCAAGAAAAACACGGTAGCACTTCCTTGCTTTTGTTTAAACTAACTTAATCTACTTTGCATTTGTGTATTTCTTTAGCCAATAATTCTTCCAGTAGATGTAGCATACATACAAACGGGACAGCCAATGTTTTAACTATCTATCACTTACAGTGCCCTTAACTTAAACAGTTTAATTTAATTTAATTGTCATCTTCTAACCTTGTAAAATGTGCCACGTCTTAACATATCAATTGAAATGATTTGTATTTATCTGAAAATGCCAAAATGGTAGCCAAAGAGAAGTGAATACTTTATTTTGTACCAAAGGCAGAGTCTCTATCGTTGTTGCCTGTTTCTCACGTTCTGCATGAGGAGGCATATTTAACGTTGTGGTAAAGTTGTATGAATATGCCCTGTTGCTGAGCACTGATGGACCTGATTAGATTCTTTGCACAAACCTGTTAGGATTAGCCTCTTGGATGAGTGAGATGGCTGATTTTGAACCTGTGCTTTGGTGTAGAAAAGTTTGTTTTTGTTAATTAAACACCCAAAGCCTTAAAATACTATGTATTGTGACACTATGTTCTGTACATTTGTACATAAGTGTACAAGAATGTAAATTGTTGTATACAGTGCCTTTGTGTATTATGTTGTTTTTTACAATATAATGTAGATTACTTTACCAACTTTATCACTATAATTTTTCCCTTCTTATTCTAGTATTTGTTACAGTATTGACTATTTATTTAAGTAAACTTGGTGGAACTATTTATTTTGTGCTGCAGTGGAGCAAGTCTCCAATCTTTTTGTACTTTTATACAGTTTTTATTCTTATTAACTATTATTATACCATCATGTTTAAATTATTGTTGTTACATCAAGATGCCTCTTCCACACACTGATTGGCCTCAATGTGAAATATGTGCCTTGGTGAAATAAATACTAAAGAATGTGCACAATGCATTTGAGTACATGTTATTTGATAACCATGGTCCACCAACCGTGCAATGTAAACTGTGACAGATGGAAGTGAGGGCGGACACATACTACATTACCCAGAAGTCTGAGCGCCAGAGTCAGAATATAACAGATACGTTTTAATTGTTAATTAAGCTTTACAAAATACATTTACGATATTTAAGATGTTGGAGTGTAGACGCATCGATGATAAGTGCTTTCCGTCAAATTATTAGGTGCGAAATAATTGTAAGTGAGATTTGAAAACGTCAATCTGTCTGTTGAAGCTCTTAGCCAATGGTAGCAGCGCATCTATTGTAGCCGACAGCCAATCAGCGTGGCTGTTCTTAGGAGGCGGCATCGGGTGGAGGACTGCTGTTAGTTTGCGCTGTGTTTATTGTTAAGGTTGTGTGGATTAGCACTGCGGTACCCGGTTCCTTTTCACAATATCAACAATAAAGCTTTACGATGCGTTAAAGATGGCCGGTGAGTACTGCTTCAGCCCGACTTAGTTCAACGGCGATATTCGCCACAGACGGCGGCTAGACTAGCTTTAAATGAAGGCCAGTAGCTGGTTTTGTTGATACTGTGAAAACTGGTATTTTCTGAGCGTGTTGCCTGTCGGCGTGCACGGCTAATCGGTTGCATTAGAGTACAATTATAAAGTGGCTTCACGTGTAACATAGATGTAACCTCTGTGTGTGTTTTGCCTGAACGCACCGCACTGCGGGGACAGACAGAAACGGACTGCCAGAGGAAAGACAGCAGGGAGGAGGAGGAGGAAGAGGAGGAAGAAGAAGAGGGGGAGACCAGCTTCACTGACAGGAGGAGGGAGAGAGGGGTGGAATTTAAAGGGGACACTCTCACCAGTGGTTACCAAGTTACAATACTGTATTTATTTCCCTTTCACTTCATGTCAGACCTGTCCTGAGCCATCATTGGGGGTGACAGCTGGTGTTTCCAGTGGCTGTAAGAGGAAAATAATTTGTGAAAGACAACACAAGAAAACATGAATGAAGGAAAGGTGAAAGAAAAAACTATGATACTGCACCAAAACTGATCCACACCTGCTGCCAAAGAAACACCCTCATCTGCCGCCAGCTTGTTCTGGTAATGGCTAACTCAGTGGCCCTAGTGGTCCAAGCAGAACTCTTACCGCCTCAGTCCACCACCTCGCTCTCTCCTTTCCCATCTCTGCTTGGTTCGGGAGAGGATGGTGAGGACGACAGGGACAGAGGGGAGCTGGTGGAGGGAGACAAGGGAGTAGTGGAGGGTGGGGAAGAGGTGGTTCTGGACATAGTGACTTCGTCCGTGTCGGGTCCGCCCCAGCAGGCCGAGCAGTCGGACCATCCCTTCCAGTGTATGGACTGTGGGAAGAGCTTCAGGTGGTCGTCCAGGTTGACCCACCACCAGCGGAGCCACAACAATGAGAGGCCATACCGCTGCAACCTCTGCCCCAAGGCTTTTAAGGGCTCCTCTGCTCTGCTCTACCATCAACGGTACACAGACATATATTCTCTTTACCCTTGTTATTGTAACACTGTTACAACAGAGTCCTGAAGCTGTTATTGTTACTTTATGGATTGAAGTGAATAAAGAGGGAGAGTCAGTAGTAGTGTGGATCATGTACAATCCATGATCCATATCTTTTAATAAAGACATTTATGGTGCCAGTGTATAATACCACATATAAAAGAAAGTGTTGCAATGTATTTCTATATTTATTATGTGTGTTACACCAGTTATGACATATATATGTATATATATGTGTAATGAATTGTGTTATCCTCTTGAATAGTTACGTTTCTTTTGCAGGTCTCACTCAGGGGAGAAGCCTTACAAATGTCAGGAGTGTGGCAAAGCCTTCAAACGCTCCTCTCTGCTCCAGGTGAGGTGTTGCACAAAGCCATTTTAATGAACAAGGATTTTTCAGGGAAAAGGAAATGCTTACAGATTAGCAAGATATCTCACATCTGTATCTCTGTCTATCTCCAGGTCCATCAGAGTGTCCACACTGGAGTGCGTACCTTCTTGTGTCCCTATTGCCCTCTGACCTTTAAATGGAGCTCTCATTACCAGTATCACCTGCGCCAGCACACTGGAGAGTGTCCTTACCCCTGTGACACTTGCCCCAAGGCCTTCAAGAACTCAAGCAGTCTGCGGCGACACAAAAATGTCCACCTGGGTCTCAAGCCGTACACCTGCTCAGTGTGTAACAAATCTTTCACCCAGTCCACCAACCTAAGGCAGCACATGAGGATACACACTGGGGAGAGGCCCTACATCTGCGGAGAGTGTGGACGAAGCTTCACACACTCATCAAACTTGGCCCTGCACAAGAACTCACACTCCAACCTCAGCGCAGGAGGGAAGGAGGGAAAGAGGGGAGAGGAGGCGAGGAAGGGAAATGAGGTAGTGGAGGTGGTGGTCGGGACAGAGGAAGTGACATCGTCCATGTTGACGGACATGGTGGGGTTTGTGAGCCAAGAGGGAACTGATGGAGTGGGGATGGGGATGGAAGAAGTGTTCCTGTCAACCACCTCATCCGGGCAGAATCCGAACCTCCTCCCCCAGCTCACCCTCACCTCCTCTGGGGAGGCTATGTGTGCGTCTAGGGCCATCGGGACAGAGGTTCACCTGAGCACACACAACGGGGCCAGTCTGCTGCTGTACAGCTGCGGCAGCTGCAGCCACACCTTTGGCACACGGACAGATCTGGAGGAGCACCAGGTCATCCACATGGCTCCGGAGGGACACGGGGCCGGTGGAGAGGCAGGGCCCGGAGGAGGGATGGAGGTTGGGGACGGGCTGGTGGGAGCTGGTCACCTGCTGGCTGATTTTGAGGAGGTGGTAGAGACTACTACAGCGGCTGAAAATGGACATACGACCGAAGTGCTCCTTGGACTGACGGAGGGAGGAGATGGCAGCAATGCAGTGAGTGATTGGATCAAACTGATAAATCTGAGAAGAGAAGATTAAAAAAAACCCGTCTACTAAAGAAAGTGAAGTGACTTTTGTAGCCTGGTTCCCGTCACCTACATCTCAGCTTGGTTCAGCAAATGAAATTGGTCTGGTGTTGGGTCCATATACACTGTCTTCCTTTTTAGAAGTTAAGAGGTTGAATAAGGAATGGGAACTTCATTCACAGACAGAAAAATGGTGTCAAGCATCTATAAGATTCAATTCGGTTTACAAATCAGCAAATCTTTTTTGATCAATTAGACAGATGTTGAGTTAAACGATCCTAGCAACTGCTACTAGTTTCTCTGTCAACTTCAAATTTCTTAAAATGACACTTGCTACTGATTGATTTCATAAACTCGTCAGGCTAAATCAATGAATGTAAAGAAAATGGCAATTCAGACTGATGATTGGACTTAGTTGTATGTTGTACAGCATATCTACTGTCTGTAACGTGGTATGGAACAGAATGACCGTACACTTTAAGAGATTAAGAGACAAACACTTGATTTGTCTGCATAATCTAATTCAAATTGACCTTAAAAACTTGACCCACCCTATACAGTGCTTTGAGTTTGATCTGAAGATACATTTTATTTATATGTTTAACTTCCTTTGGTTTGTCCTCAGAATGTGGGAACCACCCAGGCCCAGTTTGACCTGCTGCAGAGCTTCACCGAGGTGACTCAGAGCTCTGAGACCGTTCAGCCAGAGGCCAGAACCACATGGGCAGGGCTGTCATGTGGCTACTGCAATAAGACCTTCAAGACCAGTGGAGGCCTCAATAGACATGTGTCACTGGTGAGAATGACTGTCATAATTGTTCTTCTACTGACACTGGTATGCAAATTACAGCACTGCACGGAGATTAATTTATTGCATTTTGATTTATCTATCCCAGGATAATATTTGGCTCTTGTGTTCGGCTTTTGTTTGTCCAGATGCACTCTCTGTCATCACAGTCCCGCTCCCAGTTCAGCTGCTCCGCCTGCGACCGCTCCTTCCCCCTCCTCTCCTCACTCCTCACCCACCAACACTCCCACACGCCCGAGCAACGTCTCCTGGCCGAGGCAGAGGCTGAGATAGTGTGCCCTCCCTCCCTCTCCCTGTCTCTCCCCCTCCCCTCCTCTCCCAGCCAGGCCGACAAGCAGCAGGATGGCCAGAGGGAGATCCACGTCAACATCATAGCCGTCGGGGAGGAGCAAGAGGAGCAACCGGCCAAACCGACCAAAGCCCCCAAAAAGACAGCGGCCAGCAAGACCACTCCTGCTGGAGGTAAAGACATTACAGAGCAGAGCAGACACAAAACAGAAAGACAATGGAGATTTGACAAGTATCCCATATCAAAGTGGTTGTTTGATACATTCATACCAGACAGGGAACTTGACTTTATCTTTCTTTTTCCGTTAAATAACTTAAAATTAAAAATGTATTCTTAACTGTGATATTTAGTACTATGGGTGCCAGTCAATCAACAGTTTTTAATGTATTCTATGTCATTTTTTGTTTTAAATTTCAAAAATGTTTCACGCACTTTGCTACAGAGAGGCCATACCGCTGTTCGGAGTGCGGGAAAGCCTTCAAAGGTTCATCGGGGCTAAAGTATCACATGAGGGATCACACTGGGGAAAGGCCTTACCGCTGCACCGAGTGTGGAAAGAGCTTCAAGAGATCATCTCTGCTTTCAATCCATCAGAGGGTAAGGCTTCTGTTCCAAGAAATTGAAACGCGAGTAATGTTTCCAAATGAGAGATGTCACATTTGGGTGCTAATTTTGATCATATATGTCACCCAAGAAGAAGAGATTTTTCTAGTTATCGGGGACGGCAGCTGTCTAGTATGGTTCACAACCCAGCAGATGAATGCAACATACCAAAGACGAATACATAAAGCAATAAAAAATACCTTAAATTAAATAACACTTTAGTGGTAGCAGTTGTAACTGCTTTATTGCGTGCTTTACACATTTTCTTGTTTCCTTTGGTTGCATTTAGATTTTATTGGAATAGACAATGAAAGGGGAACACTGGATTTCATTGCATTCTTTAAGTTTTACTTACTAGAATCAACACTTAAATACGGTGCTTATATGTGTCACAATTAATTGTCCAGCAGATACTTATAGGTTTTTGTACTGCAAATAGGACTAGAGATTAAAAGAAATAAATAAAAACATCCACCATAATGTGTACATTAACATTTTTTCCACTACCCCTTTCCCCAGGTACACACAGGCGTCCGGGCATTCCAGTGCCCTCACTGCCCGCTCACTTTCAAATGGAGCTCTCACTATCAGTACCACTTACGGCAGCACACAGGCGAGAGGCCGTATGTGTGTAAGGAGTGTGGCAAGTCCTTCAAGAACACCAGCTGCCTGCGTAGACACAGTCAGATGCACTCTGGTCTGCGGCCTCATACCTGCTCCATCTGCTCAAAGTCTTTCTCCCAGACGTCAAACCTCAAACAGGTCAGCACCGTCGCTACACATTCAGCCATGATCTGGTGTAGATTATTAGCTTTTTGCATGTAATAGAGCTGATTTATCTCATCACCTTCTTTTGTTGTTTTTTTATGAACAGCATGAACGCACCCATTCTGGTGAGAGACCCTTCCAGTGCACACACTGCAATAAAAGCTTTACACACTCCTCCAACCTGCAGCTCCACCTTCGCACACACTCCACGAGCAAGGACTTCAAGTGCCCGTACTGCTCTAAGGAGTTTGTCATGCACTCCTACCTGCAGAGGCACATCCGCACACACGGCAGCAGCGTTCCCCTGCCCTGCCCCGACGGTGGAGGCAAAGACGGAGTGGCTGTGAAAGCCAGTGTTGGGGGAGTAACGACCACCACAACCCTGCTCAACCCCATCACATTGGAAACCTCAGGAAACCATGGCAGCCTGATTGTGTCCCAGCCAGCACTTAATATCCCCCCCAACACCTCCCAGAACTACTTTATGATTCAGACAGCCAGCGGCCTGCAGCTCATTCCTCTCTCATCCGCTCCACCCGTTCCTCCACCTCCACCACCACCACCACCTCCGTCCCAGCCCCAAAACTTCTTCCTTCTACAGTGCCCCTCCAACAATGGCAGCTTGATCCTGGTCCCCACAGCAAACAACCCTCCACCAGCTCCGGAGCCTCAGACCCTCCCTATGCTTCAGACTATCCAAGCACTCCAGCCCGTCCTAAACCAAACACAGACCCAGATGTCCCACTATCCGGCCATATCACAGCAGCAACAACAGCAGACCAGGTTCATAATCACTAACAATAATAACAATGCAAACACTCCTGTTGTCATGTCAACACGCACTCTCTCAGCCAACTCCCTACTGACCAAGCCCATATTAGGGAAAAGCACGCGGACTGCTCGGGGCAGACGGGGGCGCAAGCCAAAAGCTAGTCTTCAGATGTCTGCTGCAGCTCCAGTAAGTCAGACAGCAGGTGGAGCTCTGTCAGTAACGAACTGTAACGTGAGCGGTGTCTCACAGACTGCTGCTGCTAACAACACGGAGTCGTTCCCATCGTCTGTATCCACAGTGTCACACTGTCCCCTGTCAACATCTTGCACTGCTGCCCCAATTCTTTCGTCTTCCACCACTGTAGCCCCAACGGTGTACACCTCAGGACCCTCATCAAGTGTTACCATGGCTACACCAGTCACCACAGTATCATCAGTTTCTACTCCGGCCCCTGCTTCTCTGGAACATCATACTACAGTGGGGCAAATAAGGACAGAGGACACCATGACGGGGAAACAGTTTGTGTTGTGTTTTGATAATGAAGGACGGGCAAAAGGGGGGATGAGTGTCGAGGAGGGTGGGCAGTCATACGTGTTACAGTTCGAAGGGGATGCATCAGAGGAGGCAGGGGATGGAGGAGTGGGCGGGGAGGGAAAATCACTTGTGTTTCAGTTCAAGACAGATGGGCAAGGTGAAGGAGCAAATGGGGGAGATAAGGGAGGGATGATGTCATTTCTGCGTGAATGGGATGGAGAAAAGCAGGGGGAGAGAGAGATTGGAGAGGAAGGAAGCCAGGGAGAGTCTTATGTCCTCCATTTCCACACTGAGGCACAGGACAGCGGTCCATCCAGTGCTACCTACAGCCAAGGACAAGAAACCAGCCTACAGCTTTCCTGCACTCCGACCCAAATGCCACTTGATGGGCAGGAGGTGGTGTTTGAACTCGGGGGTGAGACCAAGATGGAGGAGGAAACTGAGGAAGGTATGCAGATGATAGCCCTGATAGAAGGTGAAGGGGGAATGATGGGGGAAGACGGGTCCGGTTGCAATTCTGCGAGTGGGAGGGTGGAGGAGGGTGGAGGAGCTATGGAGGGCATATTTCAGCTGGGAAATGGGGAGGAAATAGTCATAATTGAGGTCAGCACCAGTAGCTTAAGAGAAGGAAGAATGGAGAGAGGAGGGGACGGAGAGATCTCACAAAGTAGTGAGGTGAAATACGAAAGTGTAACAGTTGAGACAAATGAAAAGTCTGTAAAGGAACACAGCTCTGCAGCAAATACAGAGGCCCAGACGTCAACTGAGGACACGATGAGAAACGGACCTATACCCAACTCTAAAGAGATGCAGTTCTGAGAGTGTGCATGATAGAGAAGAAGAACGTGTGTGTGTGTGCGCGAGTGAATGCCTCACTATTTGTGGGCTCAGTGTTAGCACTTTAGTGCGAGTTCTCCTGGAGCTGAGGGAGAACATGCAGTTAGATGAGTACTGTGTCGTGATCCCATGGTGCCACATACTAGAAATGTTATACATTCAAATAGGCTGCACATGGACCTTTGGAATATTCTTAAATATATTAGAGTTAAATGAAAACTGTCATTGGCAGTTTGTTTATGAAGTAAACACGTTTTTTTTGTGAATAAATGTTGAACATGGCCCACTTTCTTTAAAATGTCAATAGTAAATAGAAATTAATTATTAATAAATCTGTCAATACCTTTCATCATTTGCTTCTTTTTTTTCGCTTTGTAGTTTTGAGTTTTAGCTTCTTCTTTTTATTTTTATATTTTTTAAACACACAAAGCTCATTGCATTTGGAAGCGCCGTTCACGCTGTCACGTTGCGTTTGCCTTTTACGTAGCCTTTGCGCAGTGCGGGTGGTGCTTACGCAAATGGCGTAGATCGACACGTTGAAAGGGTGAAACGGGACCTAAGACAGAGTACGTGTGTGTTCAGAATCCCTCCTTTGCACAAGAAACGACTCTCGTCCACCAATGAAACGTTCAAACCCTGCAAGGACTTCACAACAAAACGGAGGGATACATGCAGAGTGTTTCCCCCGTTTTAAGTTTAATTTGTGCACCGTGAAGGAGAAGGTAAGCGGAAACAGATGGTTAAGCGCACGTGCTGTGGTCTAAATGTGTCAGCAGCTCGCGACAGCCATATAAGGGTTTGAACGAGGTCTTTGCTTTCGACTGTTACGTTACCATTTGGTGATCCCCGTTAGACCAGCGGATGAAAGCTAGAATGAGTGATGGTGACACATGCATGCTATAAATCCCCCATAATCCCCATCTGTCTTTGTTGTTTGGAGCCAGCGTGGGTGTGATGTTACAGTGCAACTACTGGATCATTGTAAGCGAAGTAGTGCGTTGCAGAAAGGAGATATTTTGTTTCAAATACAGTCTTTGTGTCATAGTATAGATGACACAATCAGGTCTACAGCAGTATCTGGTATCTGCATGGTTTTAGTATAAAACATCCCAAAATTGTTTTACAGGAAAAAAATTAAAAAAAGACAACAATCTGTCCATGTACTTTAATTTAAATGTGTTTTTTAGGGTCCCCGTGCTCACCGTGTGGATGTGTGTAGAAACATTGGTGCACCAATCCTGCTGCTAGAGCTCAAAGCCTAAACATGGTGAGGCTGGAGCTGGATCAGGTGGTGATGAGGAGGATGAAGGAAGATGACATAGAGATGGTCAAAGCTCTCATCAAGGTTGGTACAAGTTTAACATGATTTTTGTTATCATGGTGGGAATTCCCTCCTTGTGATGCTTGTGCTAATTCCTTTCATCTTTCATCTCTCCAGGAGGGCTGCGAGGGCACAGAAAACCGTCTCATCCTCCACATCCTCACTCGGCCGCTCTGCCTCTTCATCCTGGCTGTTTTCTCCTCAATGCTGCGCTGCCTTGTGCATTCATTTATCCTGGCCCTGGCTATTCCTGTCTTCCTGCTAATTATCTTTCTCAAAATCACCATGCCGCGGTCCTCGGGGGTTCTGGGCAGCAGCCGGCCCTACTGGGACTACGTGGGTAGCAGCTACAGAGGGACACAGGATGAGACACTGCTGAATCCCTACTGTAGGATCAGTGGCAAGACACCAGGAACGAGAAAGGTTGGTCTACTGGTTTGCTCAAAGGTCTTTTGCGTATATTTAACTTTAGTGACCTAATGAGGCAGCTAAATAATCGTATTTATTTTCCTCAGCCAAGGCGCAGAATCACACCCAAAGAAAAGGACAAAGATTTGCCAACAGAGACTGTCACCCCAGAGAGGGAGCAGGAAGCCGGGCAGGTCTGGGTGGCAGAATGCGATGGCGAGATCCTCGGCTGCATCTTCAGGGAAAGCGAGAAGCGAGCGGACGTCAGGAGGATCTGCAGGCTGGTGACGGGCTGCTGGTACCGCAGGGAGGGTCTGGGCCGGCTGCTGGTCCAGAGTCTGGAGCAGAGAGAGAGGGAGGCTGGCGCACACAGAGTGTACACTCACGTCCCTTTCCCGTCCAAACTGGGGGAAGCCTTTTTCAGGAAGGTGGGCTATCGGCAATTTGGGGAGGGGACTGATGAGAAAGAAGAAGAAGATGATGATGAGGAGAGGAAGCTTGAGCCTCCAGAGAGAGGCTTTCTGGGATACCCCCTCACTAAAGTGTTTTACAAAGACCTGTGATCGAGTGATGATGGACTCATGAAGAGAAAGAGGAGGCATTGGAATGGCTAAAGGGTGAAGAAGCCATAAAACAAGGTGTCATTGCTGCAACATGTTTGAATATTTGTGCTATTTATGCCAGTATTTATTTACCGTATGAGTTGCTGTTCTGTTTGTTTTAACTATATTTATACCTTTTCCTCATATAAAGTACCATCGCTTCCTTCTTTTAGAACAGATGGTTATTATGTAAAAATATGATAATACCATGAAGCCACAGTCATTATGATGGAATAAAATATTTATGTATAATGTGTGTTTCTTTAATAACTAGTGTGGTTTTTTTTGTCAAGCACGCCCGCACAGAAAATGATGTGTGTGATTGCACGCTTTTGTTTGTGTGTGTGTGTGTGTGTATGAAAGCGTACAAATGTGTAGGAGCATGTACATGTAATGTGAATTTGCAGAATTAGGTTGCTTTTATCTTTCTGCGCTCCTTCGCTGCCATGGCTCACCGGCACGTACAGTATGTTGGTACATGAGTCTGCCAGAACAGGGCTCCCTCCCTTTTCTTGAGGTTTTGTTCTTCCATTTTGGTTTTCTTTGTCATATAAAAAATAATGCCGATTGTAGTTGTTAAATAAATATTTTAGGGCTAAACTTAATAACTTTAAGTTTTTTAACATTCTCACAAAGGAAGCAATTTTAGGGGCTTCACTTTGGGCTGTGTGCATAATTAAATTACCCTCTTATTTACAAATATAGATTTATTTTTAATGAAAGTAACGCTTAGCTGCAGCCCTAAAATATTGATCACACAAATGAAAATCTATATGGATATCAGTGTTTCAAAACTAATTTGTATTGCAGATTTTAGGAGCGCATTAAATACACTTCATGCGTAGGTAATCTGACTCAAGAATGTGTGCTTTGCAGGTGACTGGAAGTTTACATTACATTACAGTCATTTAGCAGACCAGGTTATATGACTAAGTGGGGAAATGCACACAGCCCCAGTCTGAGGCTAACCTTAATGTGGTTAGCAGCTCTCACATTCGCATTTCGCATCTACCTCCTGCAAACCTCAGGCGATGTCAGTATAGCATTAATGTGCCACAGATAAACACCACAGGATGTTTGTACAATGTTGGTGTGTGAGAAGAAACCATATCTCACCTGATGTGCAGACAGATAAAGGCCTACTGTGTACTCACTGCAAATTCGATCATGCAAGCTGTAGTGGAAAATCACTGTCCTTTAATTAACTTTGATGAAAAGCTGAGACACCCAGTAACATAACAGTGTTGTTACATGCACGAGTAGGTGGGTGGTCAGGTCATTTCACCTCATGAAAGCTGTGCTTTACTTGTGCTACTTCTTTGGTCATCATCGGGTTGTTTCTTCATTACTGTCAAAGAGCAGACACCTGTTAGCTGGGCCTCTACCCGCCCGATCTGTAGCTATTATTGTTGTCAGGAAACAGATGTGAGTTCACACACTGGAAAGAAAGTCTGTTTGTGACTGTGGTCATGCGCGTCTGCACGGTATGGCTGTGTGTGAGTGTTTGTGTGCGCGTGTGCAGGGTGTGGGCGGGTGGGTTTTGGAAAGTATGACTTGGCATTTCCTACAACCGGTTTCTGGCCCTGACTATGGGTTAAATGCACAGCCGTGTCTGGCCATACTGTCCTACTACACCACACACACACACACACACACTCATCAGAGGGGTGGTAGTGCGCGTGAGCGTTCATGTGTGACTGGGAGATGACCTTGGTCAACTGTGGTCAAACCCAGAGAGCTGGGTGGGAAGTGGTTACATATATTTTGGCATTTGATCAGCCTCTTGAAGTCGAGAAAAGACACATGCACACGAGATCAAATGTGCAGAGACATTAGGCTTAGTGCACCGTCAGAGTAATGCAATATGATGTGAGGTCCCGTAGAGCATGCAGACACACATTCACATGAATCACTTAAAATTTTGGGGCACCACACAATCATAGGATAAATTAGATAAATTAGTTCCAGATGATGTATAACATATAGACTGTGTTAATGACATTCTCATACAGATGGCTAGCACACACACACGTGTGTGCACACACACACACACACACACACACACACACACACACACACACACACACACACACACACACACACACACACACACACACACACACACACACACAGAGGAGCTCCAAAAACAGCCACCCTGGGAAACGGTGAATTCCCCAAACCGCAGAGTGCATGAGAGGGTGAGGGGAGTCATGGGAAAGCAGGATGCCTGCATGCAGTGCCACTGAGTGAGCAGACTGGGCCAGAGCTAAAACAGACAGAGCAAAGAAAAGACGGGAGCAAAATAATACACATCCTGATTTGGCGAGGACGAATGACAGCATCTGATGGTTCAAAGGCTTATGAGTGAGATTTATCCACACACTGTGGTCAGTCAGCTGGCCCTGCCGTTCCAGCACACACGTAGGGTGAGGGAGGTCGATTGCAGTTCTGCTCCCAGCCTGACACAGTTTGGGAAAACCCAGATCAGAGGACGAAGTAGGTGTCAGAGCCTCCGAGGTCTGGAAACGCCCATGGCTCCACCAAATCTTGGGGCACCGAGGAAGTGTGTGTGTGGGGGGGGCTGAGGTGGAAAGGCTGAATAGCAGGACGGTACTGGTGATCAAGGTGAGATGGTATCTGGAGGTTTATACTTAATGATCTAGGAAAAATTTAAGTGGAGGGGCACGAGACACGATGACTCTTAAGTGTTTGGAAAGTTCCAGACAGTTGGCTCAGTTTACTGACGTCTATGAAAAACTCCAAAGGTTACAAATCACGTCAAACAGGCCTCCTCTCATGTGTGGTCACTCAGATTGTTTAGTAAAATCTTTGTAGTGTAATCAGCCTCCCCAATAAAATGCCTTTATGGCCTTGAACCAACCGCTTTAAACACTATGTGAACTAATGTTGAAATGTTAAAAAAAACACAGGAAAACTATGATGAAATTAAAAAGAATTTGGAAATTAAGTAATTTATTTAAAGTTCTAATTGTTTTTTTGCAGCAAAACAATTCCATCCATCCATCTCTTCAGTATCACGCCCCCTGAACTTACTTTAAAAAATCTTTCGGTCCAACCAGAAGCTGCCTCTGTATGCAGGATGTTTATGTTTAGAGGTATATATTTTCAGTTCCCTCCCTTTAAGCCCCCAACACACACAAACACACACACACACACACAAACACAAACACACACACACACACACACACACACACACACACACACACACACACACACACACACACACACACACACACACACACACTTTCGCTCTTTGTCATTTACCTCCCTTTATTGCTCACGCCCGACGAGTGACAAAGCGCGTCTTTCGAAATGATTACAAAGCTAGACAGGTGAGCAAAGTGAATAAATTCTATTGATACGATGTATGTATTTCTATTTGACAGAGATTTCTTAAGATTACACACAGATACTATCAAATGAAACAAAAGTTTTTTGAAAAGTGCTGATACTTTGATACCGATTGAAAACATTCCTAGGTGAATTTTTATTAATAATTATTGCCGTGTACTGGTTTTGAGTGTTATCAGTTGAGGTTTCTGTACTAATGAATAACTCTCCTGGTTTCGCTAAAAGTTGTGAAACTGAGAGTGAGAAAAGAAGCAGTGAATGTTAGTCGTCGTCTGACTGTCCATCATTCACAAATGGTTAACCACAGGTTTTACATGAGTTTATTGAGCTAACTTTTTCAAACCGTAATTCATGTGTGAGTCATCTGACTAATAATACGTTAAATTATAATTATATGAGTGCCTTAACAGAATTGTCAGACTTTCCCTGGCTTAACAATTCTGAATGCTACTAAGATTATTTGTCACAAAAGATTTTGACTCACAAAACAGCAACACTTAAATAATTTGAAATGCTGACTGATAAAATCAAAGCACCAAGTTTTTGTAAATGGGTCTGGTCTTAAGATATTCTCTAGGTAAGCCGCCCACATTTCATTGGCAAATAAATATTTTTTTCCTTTTGTCTCAGTGTGCTTTTGCCCCGAAAAAAGTTCATCTACCATTACAAGAACATGCGCTGGGCAAGAGGCCGACATGAGACCTACCTCTGCTTTGTAGTGAAGAGGCGAGTGGGGCCAGACTCCTTATCCTTTGACTTTGGGCACCTCCGCAATCGCACTGGATGCCATGTAGAGGTAAGTGACGTGGGTCAAGATGAAGAAGCATTTGAGAAGAGCCTGTTCAGGGGAGTAAATAACAAGTGGAAGTAGGGTATAAGATTGTATCCCTGTTCTCTCTATAGCTGTTGTTCCTTCGCTACCTGGGAGCCTTGTGCCCTGGTTTGTGGGGTTGCGGAGACACTGGAGAGAAGAGGCTCAGTTACTCAATCACCTGGTTCTGCTCCTGGTCTCCCTGCGTAAACTGCTCCATCAGTTTGTCCCAGTTCCTCAGCCGGACGCCCAACCTTCGCCTCAGGATCTTCGTCTCTCGCCTTTACTTCTGCGACATGGAGAACAGCCGGGAAAGAGACGGCCTGAGGATGCTGAAAAAAGCCGGCGTGCAGATCACAGTCATGAGTTACAAAGGTGGAGGCATAAATTGGTGTATATGTGTTGGAGATATAAAGAGAGAGAGGACGTGTTATTTAAGAGCCAAAAACTACTGGAAAGTTGAGCAAGCCAAATTCCACCTAAAAAGCCATTGTTTTACTTATCCTGGTTGGTTTCTGTATGTCAAAAAT
>NC_072468.1:15011865-15071865 GCF_027596085.1 Anoplopoma fimbria | reverse complement strand
ACACACACACACACACACACACACGCACGCACACCTCAGTCACAGAACATAACCTCCAATAAGATAAGATAAGATAATCCTTTATTAGTCCCGCAGCGGGGAAATTTGCAAATAAGCTTTCATTTTGAGCTCTAAATGTTCAGCAATAACTTTGGCCTAATGACTGCAGGTGAAATCCACTATGAGCTAATCTTGCCATCCTCTTTCCATTCTAGCCTCATTAAGACGTCACACAGATTAGAATCTAAACTTTCACCTGTAAACTCCATTCAAATAAGGCTACCTCCACACAATCTTTAAGACATGTTTGAATATGTTGGACATGTTTAGCTAGCCACACAGAAAAAAAAAAAAAAAGGCTTGAATGACTTAAATAGCCAAAGCTTTGTTTCAGGGTATGTGAAAATGCCCAACTTAAAACAGATCAAATCTCAAGCGTTGGTTGGCCCCTGCTTTACTTTGCATTTTTGTTAAACATGTTTTTACCCAGGCTAGTCCCCCTACAGTAAGTAGAGAGGCATTATACTGATGCTGTCTCTCCCTGAAGAACTGAAGCCACACTGACCCACATCCCAGCCTCTGGCAGATTACACTGCAGCACACACACACACGCATACAAACACACGTACACACACACACACACAAACACAAACACACACAAAAACACATTCCCAAGATACACAAACACAGTTCGTCCGACATTTGTGGCTCGTAGAAATGCAATTTCGGTGGGCTTAACATTTACGCCCATGCGCACACACTCACAAAAAAAAAAACAATGGGCCTAGTGTTCTGCAGTCAATCAGCCATGAGTTGATATGGCTATCAGTGTGACCAGGACAAAACAACTCCACTCAAAGAGTCCTCAGACACACAAACACACAGACCAACACACACATGCAAACAGACACTCAAGAGTAGCAGCCTGGTAGGAGATAAGAGCTAGAGATAGATGATTGCGTGTGTATGCGGACGGCACATAGGGGAGAGCTGTACCTTGGTCAGGGTGAGCCCGAGGCAGATAGCTCGCTCTGTCACACAACTAATGACAGAGCACAGCGCTCCCACAGCAGGGGTCTGTCCTTTCTGTCTTCCTCTAGTTCTATTCATTCCTCTGTATGAAAAAGTTACAGATCATTTTTCTATTTGGGATAGAAATGTAGCTATGGTCCTGTTTGCCACATTTAATGATGATGATGTAAACAACTTTTAAATTGCAGTCAGACCTTTGACAGTGTTCTGCTTTCTTATTTTTTTGTGGAAACAATTTCATTGTATTTGTTTGGGTTCACAGTGCCAAATTAGAGGCCATCCTGGATAGGCAAAAGCTAAAGAAACTCACAAACTGCTAGAGTTTTTAGTTGGGGGAAATTCCACCCAAACTGATCTGTGAGTCGGTAACTTTAGTAAAAACAGGTTTTCAAAATTCCAGTATTGCAGCTGTTCTTCATTCAGTCTTTTGCTTTTTTTGCACCCATTTGGGAAGCACATTTTGCTTTTATATGTAAAAAATAAAAAAAAAAGGTCCAAGAATTGGTTGATCATTTCTCAATTAAGAACTGTCATCAAGGTACAAACAGGGCTCCTTTCTTCAGGATTCAGTGAGATTGGAGTTGTAAATGAAATCTTTCAACCTGTGATACTGCCTCAAAGTATGTCTTATGTCTTGTTGATTTGTTTACTACTGTTATAATATCATCTCTTGTTTACATTTTTAATTTATTTTGTTTCTGTCTTTAACATGTAACGTGCCTTTAAGTACCTTTTCAAGCGCTATACAAATAAAATGCATTATTATTATCATTATTATTAAATCTCTATAAATCCTCGCTGGGCTTTCTTGATTTAGCAGCTCTGTGGATATGGCAGCTCAATGAATCGGTGATTAGCAGTATTGCCTAACAGCAAGAGGGTTCTGGGTTTGAACTCTACTACTACCTTACTACAAGGGATGAGCGGTGGTGACAGCCGTGCTACAGGAGGTAGTACTCCTGCCATCGTCCTGGACTAAGGCACTGGTTTCAGAACTGGACTTTATCCCCTATGCATGGTGGCTGCCTGTCGCTCCCAAACAGTAAGGCTGGGTCACATGCAGAGGACAAATATCCCCATAGAGATCAATAAAGTGTAACATAGCCAGGACACCATAGACACAAAAAATACCCCTTCCATTAATTGGCAGCATAAAGTACTATTCTTTTTGAGATTTAAATTCCCACGACATTCAAGTCTTACTCTTATTCATGTCCACACTAGGTTGTAGATTTAGATAACCAAAAACGGATTAGTTTAAAAACGCTCCTGAGGACGGATACGTTTTAAAAATAATCCTGAGAAAAGGGTTATCTCTTGGTGTGGACAGGCGAAACCGCATAAGTTTTTATACGATGACGTAGACAACCGTGTTAACTACTTAATTTGGTCTTTGCAGTCACGAGGTGTCCTTCCCTGATTCGTCACACCCCTATCACGTGACACCCTTCCGGAAGAAAACAAACAACAACAGCCTTGATTATCGATCGACTACCAGTGGTTTATTCAGCATGGATAACTGATAACAGGCGTTGCTGACCTTGTTGGCTACAGTAAAAAAAAAAACAACTGTGAAAGGTACAAAAGCATAAATTCTCTCCAATACGGCAAGAAATTCAGCCACCAGTAGAGCTACGAGTGTGAAAACAGACAACAATGAAAACAGACAACAATGAAAAGAGACGCATGTTGACCACATTTATTGACCCATAATCTAGTAAACTTTGATTTGTAAGTGTTCATTTTGAAGTAAATTGTATGTGTGTGTGAGAGAGAGAAAGAGAGAGATAGAGTAAGACCTGCAGCTTTGTAAGGCTTCTGAAACTATTATAGACTGTCATATTTTCTGGAACTAAAAAAAACAATCTACTTCCTGTTTACACCAACACCCGCATGCCCAGCGTACATGATTAATCATGCGATATTGGTTTTCAGGCTTGCTAGTATGGACGGAAATAATTTCGCAAACGATGCTGAAACCCATTTTTGTTTTAATACCCCGGTTTTAAGCGAAAACGTATTAGCGTGGATGAGGCCTCACTAAACAAAACAAACAGGCCTACGTGCTGAATGAAGAAGCCAACACACATTCACAAACAGTGTCAAACACCTTAAGAAGGCACACAAACAATCATTCCAGGCTGGAGTGAGAGGAGACATCTGTGTTTAAGTGTGTGACACACAACTGTTTCTCCATGAGTCAGCAGAAATTGGACATATTCCACTTCCTCCTATGGCTGTGTGTAGGGGGGGGATGGGTAAGGAGCAGTCCCGTTGCCATGGAAACTATGTCTTTTCCCGTTAGGGTCATATCTGAGTGAAACAGATGCTGTGAGCAACATACAGAGGCATGATCAGTGCACTCTTACAAAGAAGGGAATTGTTGGAGCTAAGCTGAACACAGTGTATAGAGTTACTCAATCCCACACGGCTGAGTTGCTGCAGTTCTTTTTATTTTACTCTGTTCGGGTGTTCAAGGTGCCTCTTAAAAGCGCCGTACTATCCAACCACAGGGTCTCTTTATGAAGTCAACCACGTAATAGGATGACTAGAAGTACGAGGTCAAAGACAACTGTGCTCGCAACAAGAAGTCAATTGCAAATGCAATTTCAATTGGATTCCGTTCAAGCTGAAAAAGTTGCATTGACATGTCTAGGAGTAAAAGGAATGTGGAAAAATAGGACATGCATATTATCCTGACAACACAAACGAAAGTAGGGAACTTCAACATCAACATCCATGTCCGTTATACACAATGAAATCTGTTTAGTCGTTCCTAACAAAAACAAAACAAACGTTAGTACAAAAAGCTCCTACATAAGACATCCTGATCTCCTGATATCCTGAACTCATCATTCGTTCGCTGGAATGCAGATCACTTGCAGGTCGAGACTTGCTTCTTCAAAATATTGATGTATTCCAATCCACAACCATGCAACAAAGATTTTAGTTCTTCCCAGGAAAATATCCATTTACTGAGTGTGGTCGCGCAGTCAAAACTGCGGAGGAAGAGGCCGTGACAATAATAAATAGAACAGTATTTGCTGCTGACCACTTGAAACCCGGCTCATTTTCACACCAAGCACACCTGGCCAACATTATCCAACAGTCTGAGAATCATTTCATCTATATTGGAAGGCAGTAGCTAGGTGTGATCTCAGCCTTATTGTGCAATATTCCAGTCTTGTACTATGCTTACTGTCTGTTTATTACCCCATGATGTCACCTTGATTCAACAATGCAGGGACAAAGCAATCGAACTGAGAACAGAAATAGATCACTAATGCCGTGTCAGAGGAAGAAGAAATAAACCACTGGTGAATACTGGGCTAAATCCTATTTCCTTATCATTAAGCCATAAGTCCATCCAGCTGAGACACACTGTGTGACAGGCTCTGAATCATCTGAAGAGGCCCTATGCAGTCCAAACATACGCTGCAATAGCTTAGGCTCGCTGCTCCTTTTGCCTTAAGAGCTTTACAGTATTTCAGTTTACAGCAAAGCTGTTTATAAGGAGTCAAAGTACAGTGAACAAGAGTGGGCATGTTATCTCAATGAATGACCAAAAAGCAAAGATCACACCATGTCTGCTCATAAACACACAAACACACCAACGATCAATACCAACAAACAACGCATACACCTACAATAAACACAACTATGGTTTCATGTGTTTGTGTTGGCCTTTGGTTGGTTGCAGCCTGAGAGGGAGCAGAGAGCTGGCAAGACTCCCTGGTGGCACTGGCTGACCCACTTCAGTGCAACTCTATCCCTAATGTGACCCGCTGTAAAGCCAGAGGACACATGCATGGCAAACACATGCACACGCACACACACACAACTGAAATTTCCTGCCAGCAACCCCTAAAGGGGCGAGAGGCAGAACTACTAAATGCTGCGATGGCTATCTCTCTCTTGCTCTCTCCTTTTTCTGTTTCTTTCACTTTGTCTGAAGTTTAATCATTTAGGTCTCTGCTATCTGATCTAGCTAAACTAGCTATCAACATCCGGAGTGAGTTTCTGGAAGGTCTACACTAAATTTAGGCTGCCAGTTTCTAGTAGAAAAGGCAATCTACTCCTACATGTGGCACTCACTCATTATTTTAATTAAAACCATGATAAATGGGGCCTAAGAATAAAAATCATCGATAGCACGTGATCCTTGATGTCTCTAACCTGACAGTTCCTGTCACTCGCTACTATTTCCTCTCTAATAAAAGGTTAAAAACACCACCAAAATACTTTTAAATGATGTCAAGGAACAGATGAAATAGCTAATATCTGTGAGAAGCAAATCAGATTTTTGCTGCACTGCCACATTGCTAAAAACCAATTGATGCAAAGTGTGGAGATAAGTCTGTCTGATGCTGTGATCAAACCACATTATTAAAAACAAAACTCAGTAATCATACATCTTACCAATAGCTGATGTTTGTGTAATGTCTTGTTGTGAGAGGGGGATTTGATTAAAAAGACAATTTTGAAGTAAACAAAGTCAAACTGACTTGATTACTGTCTAGATTAGACAATAGATGAGGTGTCGCTACGCTTGTTCTAGTCCCTCTATGACAATATGTATATTCACTCATTTAAATTTAATAACTTTTCAAGTATGGTTGCATTTTGGTCTGCAAGTAACTCTTAATTTCATGATCAATACATCGGTCAGTCATTTGAAAAATCGATTAATTGTGTGGTCTGTTTTCAAATTGTGTGATTTGTTTGACCCACACAAATGCGCAAAACTACTGGTATTAGAGTTTGCCAATCTTGCTTGATAAATAACTAAACAATGAACTCCTCCTCTTTTGTAAATTTACTAACTGAGCTATTCATGAAATTGTTTCATCACTAGTTGCATTGAACAGGTTGCATGCAGATTATCGGATGACCTTAACAACAGAACAAATAGTAGAACTACAATTAATTCCACTCCCCAATATTTTCTGTGCTTTCAATTAAAAACACTAGTCATAAAGCCAATCAGACAATCACAGTGCTCTGCTGCTCATATCAGGTCTTGGTGGCTGTATAGGCAGAGGCTTTATGTTTCACTGCCTATTTATGTTAGCAATGACAACGTAGCAAGGCAAGGTGACTCAAGTTTTGGGGGACAGATAGGCTGGTATATGAGCTCCTCTTGCATGCTGTGTGCCGAGTGTGTGTGCAGGCATGTGTCTGTTTATTCGTATGTGTGTGTTTGTATGTCGGTCTGATCCGACCATAGTCTGGAAGGAGGAACAATGGCATTCCTGTGCTCTGAGCTCCAGGTGGCTGTGGAAACCCAATCCCAAACCAAGCCTTGCTGGCACACAGAGCGCCGGGATCGCCGTATGCTGCTGCCTCCCTCCGGAGACATGGGCCAGAATAGCGCTATTGTTCCAGACCGGCTCGGAGCAATAAATGCACCACAGCCAGCCTGTATGACAAACACATCCACTCACAAATACCAATGATATGAATCATAGTGGACATCAGAGACTTTCACTTCACAACTTTCACTTTTAATTAAATATATTGCAATATCAAGGAGAATCTAAGGTCTATAAATTTCACACCATAATTACAAATACTGAAAAATGAGAACCATCTTAGCTGCATTTGTTCACATGCTTTAAAATTGGGAGTTTTGTACACATTAAACATATTACATTTCAAAGCATACGACTATCATGATTATTATTACCTGTATTGCCATTACACAGTGAAAACATACAACCTTGTCCTCTATATGAGCTAAAACCACAGTTACAAACCTACAATATGCACAAACACGTTTGTATTCTTATGGATGTTGAGGGCCCTCAGTGGTGTCGTAAATTTCTTAGACTAGGTAATTTCATCATTATCCGAAATACTACTTAAATCCATGTACTGAAGATTAGCCAAAATGTTTCCAATTTGCAAAACTCTCAAACCAGCACTCACAAGACTAGGGGAGTGAGACCCACACACACTACAGCAGGCACATCTGCTGGGGCCTGAACACACAGTCAACACACAGAAGGCAGGAAACGCATCATGCCGACTGCACGGCCTTGAAATGAGGAGCATGATTCATTTCCTTTCAATGCTGGACAGAGTTCAGCTATACAGCTCTGAGGCAAGCTCCTGAACACGAAACACATACAACCCAACTCAGAAAATAAATGTCTGCGCTGAGAACTTGCAATCACATGTGCTGTATACTATACAGGCTTAAACCACTATGTTTTTACGATGTTGACATGCGCAGTCAGGTCAGTGCTTCTCTTACAAAGCTTAGCTTTACCCCACAGATATTCCTGTTCAAAATGTGATCAAACAATATGCTCATCATCAGACACCATGGGGGAAATGCTTCAAGGAAGCACAAAGCTACATCAGCTTCCCTCCAGCTACACAGCATAATGTCCTACTGCACACGTACAGGCGGCGACGCCACACACACACACACACACACACACACACACACACACACACACACACACACACACACACACACACACACACACACACACACACACACACACACACACACACACTGTGGATACATAAAAGACATGCTCCTCTTTTCCCTCCCTTTAAGGAACATGACAGAATAATTTAATTGGTTCCCTGTCAATCCAACATCTTCATCTGCTCTGCAACGGCACACTCTTGCAGGATTAACAGTGAGTCCATTTTTCTTATCTCTGGAGATAATTACAGCATTGTTAAAGCATGCACTGCTCGTTCTCACCCCATTTCATTCAAGAGTCTCTTTTTTTCATGCACGTCAGGCCACGCATGCTTCAACAAAACCCTATAAAAAGGTCTCTTGGTGATTGAATTACATGAAATGTGATTAACCTCTGCTCAACAGAGGAGGAGGGCCCTCAAAATCTGCAGCCCGACAAAGAAGGGAAAGCTGTTCAATCTGGCAACTAGATATTTACCTCCTATGTGCATACAGCTAAGCTAGATCATCTGACCTCTAGCAGGACACAGGAGCCACCCAGCAGGGGTTAAATTCCGGGTGTACAAGCTCAGGTTTTCCTGATTGTGATGCAACACTGAAGCTCAGAAATGTCCAAAGATAAAAAGGAGGAAAACGTCGACAGATAGAGTACATGCACTGACCATATAGTAACCATTATTCTCAACTTCAAACATGGACTGCTTGTTACTTTTTTAGTCTAACCCATAACAGTATGGGTTAGACTAGCATCCTGGTCGTTATAAACCAGGCTATCTCTCTGCCACAACCAGTCATTTGAATAGACCGTTAGGGAAAAACTCGCTGCAGTCAAATGCGGCAAGTGAGAGATAAGGTTTACTTGGCACGAGCCCATTCACGAGCAGGAGTAAACGCTAACACACGATGGATAGAAGTATTCATGGGGGTTTATGTTACAAACAAAGCAGGCATTTGGCACGCTTCAGGCTGGGAGAGAAGGAAAAGCAATTCTCCCATAAATCGGCCTGCGAAGTGAAGTGAAAACGTGGTTAGTTTTGACGGTGAGCCGCATCTCGTCCCCGCTGCTTGCGCTGCTTCTGTCAACAAGAGAAGAGCCCTCCGCCGTAGCGCCAGTCTGCTGCTACTGGATAACCTTTAGTTGTTCACACAGAGACAAGCCAAGCGTTTGACAGCGTGTCTTGGATTTTTTTTTCTTTTTCAAAAACACAACAATGTTTTCCTCACACATGTTGATTGCTTACCTAGAGTGACATGGAGGGGTGTGGGGGTGGGGGGGCAGCAGCTCGATTCACCGCGGTGGCGCAAGAGACCGCAAGCTAGTTTAGTTAGCTCCAAGGCAGGAAAACACGCTGACGCCGATACGGTTACAAAGTATCGCAGCTAAGTTAGCGGGCTAGCTAGCTTAGCGAGCTAACGATGGGGGAAGGGGGAAGAGGTGGTGGGGGGAGAGTGTGTGGTCCTCTCCCGAGTCGTCGAGACAAACCTAAGCCGGGGATGAGGTGTTTCAGGCGGCAGCAAAACCAGGAGGAGTCCCGTCCGGTGTCAAACGACGGTACAAGAGGAGACATCCATTTGAAAGAAAGAAAAAAAAAAAAAAAAAAAAAAAAAAAAGGATCATGGATGTGATCACGGTTCAGCCGGTTGTAAAGCTATGCGGTGCGGTGCGGTGTCTCCCTCTCCCTCTCTCTCTCTCTCTCTCTCTCCGGGCGGACGTGCTGCCTGTCCCTGGCCTGGCTCAGACTGAGGACTGAGGCTCCGCTGCTGATGTGCGGAGCAAACAGAGGCAACATCACTGCTCATCCCTCCCTTCACTACCTCAACCCGGAAGAAATACCGTGTCTGATCTGATCCCATCCTCTTTTACGTTCTCCAAAAAAATGTCACAGCTGCATTCAAATGATGCGTCCATCAAGGCTGGATAGTCGTCGCCAGTTATGTTTGCTTCATTCATTTAGATTCAACAACAACAACTATATAAATGTATGCATTGTCTAGTTTATTATAACTAACCGAGATGTCAGCGCATTTTTTACTGAAAAAGGTGTACAAAATGAGAATAATAATGTAGCCTGAATTGCTTAAGTAACATAGTATTTTATAATATTCTAATAAAACAAAAATCAAATCAATGGCCAAGTCTGAATTTTGTAGTCAGTCAGTCAGATAGTATATGCATTATAATTGTAAATCACAGATATAAATCACTGGGGCCAAACCTTGCAGTTAATCTGGTTAGAAGCTGAAATAATCTCTTAAAGTGCAACCACATGAGGAAGCCCCTGCTTCGCATTTACAAGGCAGGAAATTCAACCGGCACTTTTTTCTCTATAACTTTCTTTGTATTATGTGAGAAACTAAAGAAAACATAAACATTACAACAATTTAAAATGAGTGATGATGCTTTAGTGTTTGTTGAATAGTAAGATGTGTGTAATGCAGTTATTTAAGACAAATCATTCACTAAATGATCTTAAGTACAATAATGAACCATGTAATTTATCTTTTGCGAGAGGGCAGCATAAGTATTTGTAGACCTCAACAGTATTTTATCACTCGTGACTGAAATACCTAGTTAGTCTTGAAAAATATATTTTACAGGAGCATGTTCACTCACAGGGGAGCTGTGAGAAAACAGGAATTTCAACATACTTGTTTCAAAATGCTCTAACTATGTTTGTTTCAAAATGATTTGTTTCACAAGTGGAAAAGGACGGAAAGTATTGGGACCAAACATTACAACATGCCATGCTAACTAAATATTTTATCTAGAGCAGCAACAGTTATGTTCATAACAACAAAGTCTCCATATAAAGTCAGTAAAATCTCACTGGAAACAAATCTAAAATGTTATTAAAATACATAACATTCCTGAGTGAAGTTTATAAACTGTAAGAATCAATAATGGAGAACACAGACAATAGATAGTATCAGTCATTCCTCCTGTCCTCTGTCCTCCTCTCTGCTTTGTCTCACTGAGCAGGTTAACAAAAAGTTAACAAGAACAAACTAAGTTAACAAAAACAAACTAAGCAAAATAGGTTGACTACAGACAAACAGCGTCTGTTTCAGCATTGTAAAAATTGATTTTGGCCGACGTGTGAGAGCAGCAGATTTAGGTTTTGCTTTTGTTTACATATCCTTGCTCCTTGAACAGATGTATTGATAAAGTATTGGCTTTTTTTTGTTTATGAATGATTTATTGCAGTTACTTTAACAATTGTATTTGCCGTCAACTCAAGTAATCTTCACTTCACCTGGTTCACTTCACCACCGCCTCTCTTCTGCTGACACATCCTAGTTGGAGCTAGTTCGCTAAGCCTGGCAGAGAGAACAGTGGAAATGCTCGCTTTAGAGTGATATTAAAATACACCAATACATTTAAAAATACTAATAAAAAAGCAGCAGTAACGTCAGAGCTTATCAACACGCCAACCTTTAATTATTTAGCACCTGGGAAGGTTTAATACAGGGTTTCGGTAGCCGTCCCTTCCTTTAGGTAATGCAAAAACACAAATGGGATGTGAAACATTGCAGTGCAACATGGCGGTCTCTGCTGAAGAGGACCCGCTCCCTGTGAAGATATGAAAGGCTTTTTCTAAGCTAAAGAAAACATAACGATTCTTAGTTTCAGGTCATTATACACTAATGAAAACATAGGTTTGCATATTATATTCCATTTCTGCCAGTTAATCCCCCTATATATTACTGTTGAGGATGTTACGACCCCCCACTCTTGTTTCACTGAAAATGAAATTATTAAAACCAAAGGTTCCTTTAAACGAGCAAAAAAAACACCTGAAACTTTCACTGACCTTTCTTGTTTCAACTACAGTTTTGTAGAAGTATAGGTGTATATGTCAGCCTGCAAATACAAAGGATGCAAACAGTGGCTCCTGTATTCAAAAAACACTGCCATGTTTTACAAATTCAAGCGATCCATCCATCTTATATCCTGAATATATCAGTCTGAATTAATCAAAGGTGCATCATGTTCCTTTTCTTTAGATGATCCAATCTTGACAATGCAAGGACTTTTCTTATCTGCATTAATCGGGAAACTTCAACACTGATTAAAAAATGTTTTGGGGACTGTTAACAGAAGGCTTTTCTGTCCAACAAAAAGACAAAAGCATGTTTCTATAAGCCTTTTTGTTCCAGGTTAGGCCTATACAAAATATATCTATGTGTTGGAATATGTACACATAAACCACAAATCACTACTGGGACTGGTGGGAAGCTCTAATGGGTCAGGTTGACAGAGGATCATAACTTAACCCTGTTTTTATCGGCCACTACTTGCAAACATACCATCAATCCAATAAGACATCAAGTGAAGATAAGTTTGACCTATATTTCTATATACTGAGGATTTAATTGTACTGGAAATGTAGAGAAAAAGATTGTCTCCTCTTTTCACCACAAGGAAGTGGGGAACTGTTTATGGCAAATGGGATTCTCTCAGTTAGAAGACACTATAAATACAGTAGGATGTCATATGTATTGCTCACTATTACCTGTTCCATTAGGGGAGTGTTTAAGTGTCTTGACTGCAGTCATAACCTTTTTTCGTCACAATTTATTACAGAATAAGAGAAGCACTTGGGAGTACTCAGACGGTTGCCAGGCGATATTAGCTGCCTGAGTCAGTGAGTTCATTTTCTTCCGTTGATACCAATTTATTGACCGCTCATTCCCAAAGATGGTCAATTCTCTTCCTGATTGGCAATTCATTCCCGGGTGTAATTCTGTGAAAGATTCACGGCGGCCAGCATATGATGCGCAAGATGTAGTGTCAGTCCACTTTTTCAGAGTTACACATGCAAATTGGTTTGTGTCAGCATTGCTGCCAAACTCCTGTTGCACATAATGAAGTCAGAGAGGACTAGTGTCTCATTTTTATGACTCAAAGTTCTACCCTCGCAGACAGAAAACACTCTGTCTCGACTTGATGAGATGTGAATTGCAATACAGCTGCACTTCTAGGTCAGGTCATGCAGAATATATTCAAGAAGTGAGAGTCAGCACATTCAATGATTAAATATGTGATACATACAGCCTATTTGCATTCTCCTCTGACAAGCTTGCCATCTTGTATTAGTAATTTTACATCTGCAAAAGGTTTTCAAAACCTGTTTTTTGTTGTTGTCTGTAATTGTATCTTTCATTTGAAAGAGAAACACTACTCTCAGCTACTTTTGTGATGCAGCAATTCCACTTTAAATTTAGGAATGCTTTAATTTAAAAAAAAAAAAAAAAAAGTTTGATTTCTGTTATTCATTAGAAATAAATATTGTTTACACCCTGGTTTACAATCTGGCTTTCCCAGCTATCACACTATTGATAACTGTTTTTGTTGTAAAATGATACAGTTTGCAGTCTTCGGTGGACTCTTTTCATGCTTACTAATAGAGAATAGTACAACAAGAAGAAAAGCACACTTTTTCTCATGTAAATCTCTAATTTGTACCCTTTCTATACAAATGTCCTCAAACTAGGATCTACCTCACACACATGCATGCATGCACACACGTGAGAGCTATCCATCCCCATTACAAACATTGACACATATCCAGCACCAGTCAATGGCCTGCTGACACAGATCAATAAGTTGTGCTTGCGGCTGTGGCTGCATATGTTTGGCTTGCGTACCACCCAGAGTCACTAGAGCAGAAAACTCCACCATCCCGCTTACATAATCCCATTTTAAATTACATCCCTAGCAGCATGTAATCATACATGTATTTGTGTGCGTGTCAACTTGAAAATCAACTTCATTGTGAAAATGCTTTTGCTATGGCAATTTGTAGCAACAGGATGGTTTAGAGAGCATCGCAGACAGCTGAGAGCAATACAAAACAGTGTCCCTTGTTTGACAGAGAAGCTCTTTGTGGCACCCAGGTGGGTTTAGACTGTAAACTCGAGCACAGCTGCTGCAAAATCTTTGACTTTGATGTTGTTGGTTCCAGCAAGCTGCTCCAGCCTGCTGTCTGCCAGATACAGTAAGTGATGTATTCATAAGGTATGGGGCGTGCGGGTCCAATGCCCCTCAGGTACAGCTCATAGTTTAACTTCACCCATAAGACATTCATATCTGTTTGCAATTGAGCACGAGCAGTCTCTAGATATACTTTATTCATGTAGCTGGTAGCAGCACTGTGCCGGCGCTGAAAAATGAATGAGACGTTTGGAGAGACCTTCCTCTGAATCAACATTTCCCCTGCGAGTGTGGGCCTCTATTCCCTATAAGACAGGACAAGGACAGGGAAAGAAGCGGTTTGGCTTCTCCGTGTGTGTCTATTTTACACATCCACACAAACCACATTACACCAGCATCGCTCAGTTCATCAAGGTCTACACAGCAGCTCAGGGCGCACCGTGTTGAATTTCGATGTGGTAGATCTTTTGTGTGGAGATGTCTGGATGGTGACAGCTTCTTCCCTGGTGGGCCAGCGCTGACTGATGGATATGCTAGAGGCACTTTCCCCTCAAAGATGTTTGTGCGAAACACTGTGACTGAACGACAAGAGAATAACCATGTTCATCCCAAGGCATAGCATCCTGCTCTAATCAAGAAGATTACCAGAGGCCACCTCAGCCTGAAGAGTAATGCTTGTTAAGTCTTACCTGAACTACTTCATAGAGTTTTACTCACTTCCACTCTTTCACAAGTCAGGTCAAAGGAAGGGTATTTTTTTTCCTCTTTTATAGCTATATTCAAACAGGACTTTCATAACTATTTGGCCATACTTACATATAAACCAAACAGTGTTCTACAACAGTGCTTCCCAACCTGGAGGTCATGAGCAATGTAAGGTGTCACAAATGTTTGTTGGGACAGGAAAGAAGAAAAACAATGTTTTGTTACTCAATTTCAGATCCCATTTTTTCCTGGCATTTCTGTAATCCTTTCTTCTACTATGAAGTACTGGATAGTACTTTGACTGATTCAGGCCTCTTTCACTTGTTAAAAGTTAAAAGTAGAAAAAGAATCACTCTTTGGTTAAAACTGCTTGTGTGCATGTGAAGAGGGGTAAAAGTTTGTGCTTGCAGTAAGGGATTATCGGCAAAAAAAAAGATTTTTCATTAAAACTACCGTAGTCATATTCAGGTCACTGAGCATCACATAACACTGTGACCCTTTACAGGAAGGTTAGCAGCTTCATCATTTGGGTCCATTGCCGAGCATAAAAAGTGTTTGCCCATTACGTGATCAATAATAGTCTGTTTGCACATTTTGCCTACAGCTTTCTGCATGCAGAGCCTCCCATAAAACACATGGTGGCAGCAGCACTCCACTGACAGGAGTGATTCAACTTGGGCCTACTGGTTACTGTAATATCAATATTAATATTGGTTCAAATTCTTGTTTCCCTATTTTTAAGAAGAAAAAAAAACTTTATTGTCTTATTCATTGTGTTTTTATGAGGAGTTTTAACGTATTTCTATGATTTATGTCAAGCTCTTATAATTTGCCTGGTTCCCCGGAAATCTAATTTATGGAGTTCGGCAAGGTGCGTGCGTGTTTGAGTGTTCTGTGCGTGTGTTGGCGTGTGCGCGTGTTCGTGTGTTCGACGTTCGGCCGTGTCGTTCTACGGTTCATTATGACGTCATAGAATATGTCGACGCAACAGTCAACAGTCAAGCCCTTACACTTGTTGATTTCTTTGGAGATGCATTTCATTACCTGATCTCTGAGTGAACACAGCTCAAGACTGATGAAGAAAAAGTATCACAAACCTTGAAGGTAGGCTAAATCATTGTTACTATTACACATATGTAGAAGATAGAAATGTAATGCCATAAATGAATCATATCTTTGGGAAATGTGTATTCAGACTGTGTGAGAGAGATGTTTCTAATAATATTAGCATAATATTGTCCAATGTATGTTTAAGAGGTTTGACAAAACGTTAGAAATATCCTTCAAGAAATGAAATCCAGGCATGGAAATTATTAATTTTTTGTACATTTACTATATATATATATATAGTTTCTAGTTTTACAAAAAATCCAGTCCCAAAACGATATTACGCATAAGGTCTTGCACAGGTGGAAAGTTCCTTTAATCATATATTTACCTGGGTTACAACTCTTAGGCTGCAATGTAGCAATGATTGAATTTATACTAATTAAAAAAGGAGGATAAAGATCATTTTCAAATCTGATGCCATACTATTTAATAGGAACCAAAAGAAATACGATTTTCATCAGGTTTTACAAAGAAATGGAAAATACAATCACTGAAATATTAAAGAGCAAGTAGTTTGTATGACCATGTTGAAAATATACATCAGTCTATATTTCCACCTCAAATTATCATCACAAAAATGACAGTAGTTGAATCGACACATCTCTGACACCGTCTGTTTTTTGTCCCCTGTGAGTCTGCCGTTCAACAACACAACATTATAGACATGCACTAAGATCCTGCTAATAGTAGAAGTCTTATTATTATAAAAGTAACAGTCTAAAGTATGACATAACTTATTTCAGTGAGTAATTAATACCCTGCTCTGTTCTCTTGTTTGGTCTAGTCATGTCACGAAGAAGCTCTCGATTGGACACCGCAGGATACTACAACAGCGATGGAGATCCAACTATTTCATACAAGGAGACCCTGTACAGGTAAGCTGATGTTTGTGTTTGTGCCGCAGTCAGGCTTGTTGACAGTATGTTGCCTACACATTGTATAGATGTGTTTAACACAGTCACACTTTCTTCATTATGCATACTGAAAGCTTTCATTCTTTTGTCATTTTCATTACATCCAGGATTTTCAAAAGACGTAGGAACCCTTCTCAGAGCAGTAGAAGAGAGAGCACCGGCAACAGACATAGAAACAGCAACAGCAGCTTAATCAGCAACAGCAGCATCAACAGCAGCACAACATGCAACAGTAGCAGAATCAGCAACAGCAACAGAATCAGCAACAGCAACAGGAACAAAAACAGCGTCAGAAACAGCAACAGCAACAGCAACGAAAACTACGGCAGCTGCAGAAACAGTGACAGCAACAGCAACAAAAACAGCATCAGAATCGGCTACAGTAACAGCAACCAAAGTAGCGACAGTAAGAGAAACAGAGACAGCAGAGGCGCCACCATTTTCAACATTAAGACCCCTGGCTTCCTCTTCTTCACACTCCTTCTGTGTTCTGGTAAGCAATCTCTCCTTCCACAATAAATCATATCTAGTTCATCAGCTTGTTAGTTTTACAGAGTGCCTGTCTTTTGATTTAAAACGTCCCTGACCTATTTCTCCTATGCTTTGTTTCTCTTCATCCATTAGGATTTGCATACTTGATTCCTACTCTGAGCAGCAACTTTCTGGACTCATCAATCTCACCTAACAACACGAATACGGTATGACTCATTAAAGCAGCTTGGCTTTCTTTTTTACTTCTTTTTATTATTTCTATTTTACCTATGAACACATTCACTAGCCAAAGATGCTCTCACTTACATGTGACACGCACATTGTTGTCTACATGTACCATTAAATTAATCTCCTGTCACTTGCAGGTCTTGAACACAGCATGTGAGGAGATGGCAGAGCAAATGAGAGTGCTGCAGGACGAGGTGCTGAGGTTGAAAAATAAGATCAACAACCTGCAACCGGCGGCTGACTATTTGCCCAACTTCGCTCTGAATTCAATGGGTGAGAAATCTAAATCACCCTGATCATTCTCATCTGTAACTCTCACATGTGTTTTTCAGTTTTGAAAGCGCTTTCTCACTTTATTTTTGTGTGTAGGAGCCTGCATTTCATCTCATCTGTCCTCAACAACGTACCAGACACAAGGCTGCTCTTTCTACGGGATACTGATCCGGAAGCTAACTGTCAACCCAAAAACTGTGATTCAGGTAGGAACCGCTAACACTAAAAGCATAGCAGTATGTGTTAAAGCTGAATGCTTTTATGGTTGGGATTGTTTGCCAACCATTTTGCCTATTTCGATACGCAACATACCATCAAAACTCTTTTTTTATACTCTTTCTATCCTCAGGGAAGCTCTCCCCTGGTTGTAGGACGCTGCTGGCCCTTTGCAGGTGGCCGTGGACACTTATTCATCACCCTGTCCTACCAGGTCACCATCAGCCACGTGACACTGGGTCACATTTCAAAGAACTTGTCCCCAACTGGCACCATTCCCAGCGCCCCAAAAGAGTTTTCTGTCTTTGTAAGTCACACATTTTAAATCATTGTTACACTGCAGACATCCTGTTTATTTCAGTGTCACATTCACAGAGAACAGCAAGGTGTTAAACTATATCTATATCTTTCTCTCTTGCAGGGCATGAAAACTTCAGGCGACCAAGGAACCAAACTAGGAACCTTTCTTTATGATCAGGAGGGGGACTCAGTACAGACTTTCAAAATTCCTGTGAGCATTACATCATGCTAAAGAGTGGAACAGTTCATCTGTCTTATTTTCCATCCTCTTGTTTTTTTTTTTTCAACTTACTCTCTCTGTTCATTTCTCACAACTCTCAGAATCATAAAGAAGGGGTCTTCAGCTACGTGAGGCTGCAAGTTGAGAGCAACTGGGGACATCCTGACTACACCTGTCTGTACAACTTCAGGGTCCATGGAAAGCTGGCAGGAAATGAAGGAGCAGAAGGAAGACCTTAATCTGAGAGCAGAGACAAGTAAATATGCACAGTTTAAAAAAAAAAAGAAAATCTTGTTGTTTTGTCATCTTTTTTAAATCATTTAGATTATTTAAAACATTCATAAAATATAATTATTCATCTTACAATAGCCCATTATTGATCATGTAACAACTCTAGCAAATCATTTAACATTTACTTATTGAGTAACAAACAACATAAACAATGCTAGGTTCAGTCAAGTCAAGTCAGTTATTGTAAATAATGAATGCGCTCTGATTTCCTGATTTTATAGCTCATGGTTTTCATTAAAAAGCTTAGTGGTAGACACATCAAACCACAAGACATATATGTGGAAAATGCTCAACTTTATTGAAAATAAACTTGTTGAATCCACATGATCCAAAACTTTTAATAAAGATAAGATATGATAATCCTGTATTAGTCCCGCAGTGCGAAAATTTGCATAAAAAGGAAATACCCTAGACATATCAAACTTTTATAAACATATCAACATTTCTTTTTGGAAAAGACGCTGTTCTATTTGAGGTGACAACAATTGCAACAGTTGCAGCATTTTTGTTTGAGTGACAATACAAGGATAACAAACAATTACTTCACAAGGACAAATAAAAACAGTGACTGCTTTGCGGAATACAAATTTTGAAGGTGAAGTCAGTCTGCATTCACATTTAACTACATACTCTAATACTTATTTGTACTTTTTTGTAGGCACACACTCTCAATTAATAAATAGTTATATTTATAAATAATAATTAAAAGGTTATTCTCGCGATTTCTGAATTTAGCGGAAGTGAAATAATTCCATATCCGGTTGAAGCGATGTTTACAATGCGGACGTCGGGCTGCTAATGCTAAGTGTCGAGAGATACATCTGCATTCAAATCGTACATTACAACCACTTCGCTCACCACAAATGGCGTCTCAGATCCCCATAACCGTCAGGGCTCCGCCGGCAGCCGCCAGCTCCGCCGCTCTCCGGGGGAAGAAACGTCCCGCTAGTCCGGCGGTGTCTGCCGCTCAGCCGGTCACCGGGAGCAGCAGCAGCAGCAGCAGCAAGAAGAAGAAGGGCCAGCTGACAACTGTACCAACCACACCGGCACAGGTAATGAACAGTTATGATATAGTTTACACTGTTTCTGTCATTACTGAAGATTACTCAGAATAACGTTATTGAGGATAACATGTACAGTACCAGTCAAAAGTTTGGACACACCTTCTCATTCAATGGTTTTTCTTTATTTTAATTTTTTTCTACATTGTAGATTAATATTGAAGACATCCAAACTATGAAGGAACACATATGGAATTATTTGGTAAACAAACAAATGCTCAACAAACCAGAATATGTTTGATATTTTAGATTCTTCAAAGTAGTTGAATTAGAAGGTGTGTCCAAACTTTTGACTGGTACTGTACACAGAGATTCAAAACTAAAGGTAGCCAAAAAACACTAATAAACTATATCAAACTAAAGTATGTCAAACTATCTTGTTATTTACAAATATTCTGTGTAGTACAAGTATCAGTCTCATTACAGCTGCATGTCTGGACACTGACATTAAATAGTATCTGAGGTTCATGTTACAGTGTATTAAGCCACCTGTAGAATTTGTTAACATTCACAACACCTGTAAAACAAATATCTTAACATCAAATGTGACTACAGTTTGTCTGATGTTGTCTTTTTTTTATCTGTTTCATCAGATAACAGCAGTGGAGTCGGTGGATGAGGTGAAGCCAGTGGCAACAGTCGACTGCAATCCTACGGCCATCACAGAGTCCACAGCAAAGCCTCCCCCATTCAAAGACCCCGCATTTATGGTGAATGTCTGCGTCCAGTTGGGTTTTAAGTTTATCTGCTTCTGTAGCTTTTCCCTCAATTTCTCCCCCCCCCTCTCTGAATATATCTGTAGCATTCTGGGATCGGTGGAGCAGCAGCAGGTAAAAAGAACAGGACCTGGAAGAATCTCAAACAGATCCTGGCTTTGGAGCGGACTTTACCCTGGAAGCTCAATGATCCCAACTGTGAGTTTTTATTTTTCTTATTTTTACCTAGTATATGTTGATGTCTCTAACAAATAGGCTATATTTCTATATTCTAAACTCAATGCCCAATCACATTCTTTACTATTTTAAAGCAAGAGTACATTTTACTATCTCAGTGACCTCATTCTACAAATGTCTAATCAGTAGTTCATTTTAAATCCTCGCTGTGTTCACAGACTACAGCATTGACGCCCCTCCCTCCTTGAAGCCAACTAAGAAATACTCAGACATCTCTGGACTCCCTGTGAGTTATCACTTCACTGAAATCCTTATTGTACAATAAACAAAATTACTTTTAAGTCTCGGATAAAGATTACACTGAACACCCTTTCTTGTCTTTCCTCAGGCAAATTACACGGACCCACAGACGAAGCTACGCTTCACATCCTCCGAGGAGTTCTCCTACATACGCCTCCTCCCCACAGATGTTGTTACTGGCTACCTTGCCCTCCGAAAGGCAACATGTATCGTACCCTGACAGCTGAGCAAGGCTTGAAACCTGAAACAGGTTGAAACTAGAACTGAAATCATGTCAGTGTAGGAAGCTGTTGGACCAGCCAGGAGACCGAGAGCACAGGCTGCATGTGGTCGCGTGGACAAAGCCTGAGTCATTATTGTTGCTGTGTGACAAAATCAATGGGACAAATGTGAAACATGAGGTTTTTTACATTTGGAAAACAAAACAAACTTTTGAGTTATTTCCTTATTCTTATTGTGACGAAACCTTGATGTTGTCAATAGCTCATTGTTTTATTGTCACTCTATCTGAGAATGTCCGATGAACTGGACGAAACATGTTTTATTCCAAAAGGGGACAGAAAGTGTTAATAAATTCCTTCAAAAGTCACTAATAGTTTTATGTTGCATATTTTAAAAAAAAACACATTTCGTAGTATTCTAGATTATATTTTTCCATTATGTGCTCCTATGAACTGTGGTTAGTGGAAGTTTGAGAGCTGAGTGTGGATTTGCTTCTGCTAAATCCCAGGTGAACATCCAGTTGTTTCTCATTTACTCAGTGACAAAGACGCAGTACGCCCCCTTGTGGTGGAGTGTCTGTCTCCAGTGCTGAAAAACCTGTCCTGTTAGGTTAAAGAGAAGTAGACAAAAAATGTTGCATAGCCTTTTGAAGGAGTTTGTCCATTTTAGATTTATGATTTTTATATGAAGCTCATTAAAGCTAATTTGAATTGTATGTTGAAGTTGATTTCAATTTCTCTTTTTGTGCTTTCCTGTATGCGTCTTTGCATCAATACACATTATCTCAGATGAAAATGGAGACAAAATAGGTGGCTGAAATTAGTTTCATCTCAAATGTTTTTATATGAAAACCTTTAATTACAATTGTTGGACATTGTTATAAAAACACTCCTCTGTGCCTTTACCTGAAACATCAACACCTGCTGCTGTGCTTAACTGTTTCTTGGATCTTCTGTTTAATTTAGTAGCCTGCATGTATGTAAGCTCAGCAAATCTAGCTGGGCCAAGTCTGCCTTTTAATAAGCAGAGAGCCATCAACAGGCCTGATTTCACATGCGTCATATGCAAATGTGGAATTGGTTCCACATGGTCTAATTTCACAGCTGCATTTGATGCATGGTTGCCTCAGACTTGTAGAGTGAGGATGTGTCATTAATCACACATGACAGGCATCCAAGATCATTTCCATGGTATGTTTTACGCTATTTTTCACAAACATGATGAATGAGTACCCATGTATATCTCATGTATGACCTCACGACCCCTATGATGAAACAAATAAAAATAAAAGTAGAGTAATTGAGATCTGGGGCTTTTGAAAATTACAAAGAATTAAGTAAAAATTAAACCTGCAACATCTGTAGCCACTTTGCTATGAGTCCTTACTTGTTGAGGAGAATGTTTCCGAACTAAATTATAACTTTTTGCAATTCTTAATTTTATTTACACAGCCCCTGTAAAGAAAAGTCGCCCAGTAGTCTTTGTTCGCAATAAATCAGCTGTATGAATATCAATAACGAATAATAGGTTGCCATAAGATCCCATTATTGCCCAACGGCTATTAAAAACACATAAATGAGTGACCCTGTTGCACTGGGTGCCATGTTCTAGATATACAAACACATTAGTATTTCTACTGATTTCTCTCTTTACTCATGCCTGAAAGTTACTTCTCGCTGCTCTGGACTTTGTTGATGCTGATGAAGGCAGTATAGTATATCTATGAGAGTCAGACCAGCAATTCCATTCCTGCTGTGGCATCAAAACCTCAACATAGTGATTAATGAACAATGCCAGGGCTTTCTGCTACCCAAGCACACAACCTGCTAGTGTGTGTGTGTGTGTGTGTGTGTGTGTGTGTGTGTGTGTGTGTGTGTGTGTGTGTGTGTGTGTGTGTGTGTGTGTGCCTTTACATTTACGTTTGTCCATTCAAAAAAGTACAAAGTAACTGGAAATACAGATTACCATGCAGTATGTGAGCACATTCACTCATTATGCAGCAGCCAAATTCTGCAGGTACACTTGTCTTTTAAGTTACACTTTGTCACCACCGGGGTGCGCCAGAGCTCTACTTGGTCTGCCATTCAACCTTGCTGCGTGTAATAGTTATCCCACTCCCACAGTGAGTCAGTCAGGTCCCATTTCTGAGCAAAGTCTGACATTTATCCATTTGTACTGTACTTTCCATGCATCAGCAGGTAAGTGATTATTACCAGCTAGTAAAAGGCTGTCAGAAATCAAGTGGTATGGAAATAGAATTAATACAAATTATAAATACTACTGTTACAGTTTAGCTGACAAAATTAGTTCCAAAAGTGATATATTGTGTCCATAATAAACTATAGTAGAAACATGAGCACACTTAAAAAGGCCTATTATGAATCTATACAAATTTTAGTGTGGAAACAGAAAAGGACATAAGCAATGAAATTGATTGTGCCGTGCATGAAATCTTCCTTTGAAGGAGAATTTCGCACCTGCTGCATTTCACAGGATGTTTTTTATTTTCAGAAAATGCACACACAGACTTAGCTGAAATCAACACGTCATAGTCCTGCGGATATTTTGTTTTCCAATGCATACTTTGCTGAACTTCTGCAGGCGAGTTTCTCCAAAACTTGGGAGGTGCACTCTGTAAACTAATGCCATCTTGGGGCTCGTTTAGGGCCTGTCTGCCCTCAGGCTTTTGTCGCTGTCCCAGTCTTTTGTGATGATGGAGAAGGCATCTGTGTTGTATGATGCCCACAGTCAGTAACTATTTAGTTTCCAGTACGTTCTTCCAGGACTGCTTATCTCCTTTGACACTGGACCTATTTACCTTATATATAAAGCGGCAAAAGCATCAGCATTTGACAAGTTTAACTTCAGTGGTATTTAAGTCAGGAGAGACAGGTAAATGAAGAAAAGATAATTGTTTATTATAAGCAGACAATGTGTTATGATAAAGTCCTGTTGGAAAGTCTTCGGCCTTTAGACGTAACTAAGGGATTTGCAATGAGCAGCTCCAAGACAAATCCCCCCACCAGGTGGTGGATGATGATTCTGCTGCAACTGGGCGGAGAAGAGGAGGTGAAGGGGCGCTTGTAACAGCAGCATGAAAGCAGAGAGAAAATCATATTTAAAAATAAACTTCAGGAAGATGCTAGTCTAACAATCTAGGTGTGTCACTCTGCTATGGGATGTATCCGACCAGCTGCTCAGAACAGCTGATATCACAATTTACAGCCCCAAACAATGACAGCAATGATATAATGATTGAGCATGAAGTGAACGGCAGGATGAATGAGAAATAAACTTCAAGCCTTAGCATGCAACAGTATTCGCTTCCTGACTGAACTTAATCCAGAGTTTCATTTGGTGGACAAGCAGACCACATGTGAAGCACATCATTTTTGCTGAAGTTAAAGGACCAGATCAGGACCATGACGATGTTGTCCAACGTGAGGGTGCCATCACATTCAAGCAGAAGCTGGCAAGACTGTATGGACATTAGGACAAAGCTTTCACAACAAGTATAAGCCGTAAACCATGATACATTACTCGTCTGACATGTCTTACTTCTTAAAATATGTGAAAAAAATTAATGAGAACCAGCCTCAAATGTCATGTCAGAGAAACGCACCCCCAGCTCTGGTAAGCTGATCAACTCCAGTGCTTGCTGAGCCAGCAGGGGAACTTTCATATTTATGTTTTTGACCTATTGGCACAGCAGGAGTAGCATCTTGAACCTCCCTGTTAACAAAGACAAAACATTCAGAATTTGTTAGACGCTACGTCACCATATAAACTCTTTTGCTACAGCGGTGAGGCCCAATGTTTATGGTGGAAGTTCTGCTGTAACTTTGACATTACATTGATCATCTAGCTCAGTGGTTCTTAACCTGGGTTCGCTCTCAAATTCTGGTCTCCACATTCCACACTTAACGTCTCTGTTGGAGATGGGAGGGGTGTTGCTGAAATCTAACTGAACTTCTGAACAACAGATCTGCCTAGAGATGACAGAAGCAGTCTCCTCGCATCGCCACTCCATGTTTTTTAATCACAGTGGCACAGATTGTATTTAGAATGCATCAGGTAATGAACACACCTGTAAAGGCAATACTGTAATTTCTGTATTCTGTTTATGGATCTCTTGTACCAAGGACTGCTTACACTTTGTAATTCACTTTGTTTGAACCGGTTGAGACTATATCTACTTTATCATTGTATTGTGTTGATTTCAATGAACATGATTGTATTTTTGGGTTGTATAGTGAAGACTTGAAGTACTCCAGGTTTAATAATATGCTTTCATTTCACATACATTGAATTTTTGTGGTAGGTTTAAGCATATGTTTCATACGGAGCCACAATAACTGTTTTGTTCTGTTTCTGTTGTCATGCCAAGCAGTGGCGGCTGGTGCTAAAAAAAATCTGGGGGGGCGCACTGGCGGGCGGGGATTACAACACAACAATAACTACTTGAACATAAATTTTGCTCTCCTCTCCTTCAGGCCAGCAAATTTTTCAATGACTTTCTGATTGAAATCTGTCATTTCACAAACAAGTCTCTTTTCCATGGAGAGCATGGCCAGTGCATTCAGCCTCTCCTGGGTCATGGTGTTTCTGAGGAAGGTTTTCACTCTTTTCAAGGTTGAGAAGCACCTCTCTGCTTCAGCTGTGGTCATGGGTGTGGTGATGAGGATCTTTAAGAGAGTGACAGTTTCTGAAAAGACATCTTCAAGATTGTTTTCCATGAACAGCTGGAACAGGTCCACTGCACCACAACAGGCTCTGAACTCTACTTTGCTGTAGATGAGACTGAGCTCTGTCTTCAGTTTGCTTCCATTCAGCATTTTGTAGGCCTTCAGCGTGCTTTGTAGTGTCTCTTCAGGAAATGCCCCCTGATGGTCCTCAAACCTGTCCCCCTGCAGCAAGGTTGCACAGACAAGATGGTCGAGAAGACATGTCTCCTCCTGTCTTCTCGTTGTTGTTTTTTTCTGTCTGCTCCGTGTGCGCGTGGGCGTGTCTGTCGCTCTTTGAGTGACAGGCACGGCTCCGTTGCCAGGGGAGTGACTTTGACTGACAGGTATCATGAATCAATCAGACTGGATGAAAAATGAGCCCAAGCACGCTGATTGGCCAGGGGCGCAGAGAGCTGCGCCCGGAGGAGAATCTTGAAGTGACCAATTAGAGACCAGCATGAAGTCACATGGAAGCCAAAAGTTTAAGAGGCCACATACACACTCATTTGGCCGGCGCCCCTCGCTATTGAAATGCATGAAACAACCCAGAATAAACCCAATATTGAATGGAAAGGCATAAAAATTTAAAAGTAAAACCCATTGTATGAGTGAACACTGAACAGACGTGGTAATTACTTTTTATTATGTAATTTATGTTTACTGTGTCTATAGACCCTTTTACTGTTTGTATACAATGATGACGTAGAACGCATGCGCGCGCAGTCTGGCAACAGAAGTATGGCAGAGATCAACAGCTTGTCAAGCTATGCAAGGGAATTATCAACAAAAGATCGCGAATTTTACTTTAACAAGTTGACTTTGACAAATGGTGTCCGACTTCCAGATCCGTGTACTATTACTGAGTGGGTTGAAGACGTCAACAAGTGGCCGAATATACAGTGGCCAGATATATATACGTACTTAATAGAGAAACCGAGCGTGTACACCAGAGAGAAATTACGAGCCTATAAGTCACTGGATGCTTATGAATACGTTGTCTGTGGTCATGTACAGAACGTCAAATACCATGACATAGATTCTTGTTCTGGAGTTTCAGATGGAACCGGAGGATTTGCTGCAGTGTTAGGTCTGTTAGGTCTCTCTCTCCTCCTTTTCCTATGGTACCTACAGTATAAAAATTATAGTTAGACTGATCCATATCTCCAAACAGCAGCTGTATGCACCAAAGCTTATGCAAGAGGAAAATAAACTAAAAAACGACTAAGAGGAGGGCAACTCAAATCGTACCTGTCCATCTTTGCATCGGGGTTCTGGCTTTGTTTTGTGTACACAAACACAGAAGGCACAAAATCGGGGCTACTAGAGTCCAATGACGCCTCACCTGCAAATAAAACACCTTTTAATCTAGTTTCAAAACTTTATTTACACTAGTAGGGCATTGTAGTTTCCCTCACTTACAATGACCACGAGTTTACAGCAAGGGACATGCAAACAGCAAATCTAACGCCAGCTTATCAAACTTTAGCTGCATTTGATTATTATTCTACATTGTAAATACAATCACTAATGTAAACCAAGCTTTTCTGTAAAATCAAAGAGTAGATAGATAACCTTACCTGATATAAAGTGGGCGCTACAGACCCGAGCATTTTTTATTATGTCCTCATTCCAGTCAACACGTTTAATCGCCTGCAGCCACAGACGCCGCCGGTTGCTCTTAAATGGTTGTGATCCTGTCGGAATCCTATAAAACTTTAGTCCGCCGGTGGAATATCGATTCTGACAACCATATACGCAACAACCAGACATTTTGAATGCTGGAAACTGTTTTTTATCCACTTTTAAACTCTTGCTAGCCAGTTGCTACCTCGTGTGTGAGTCAGAACGACTGGGAAACAACACCACTTCTGTTGCCGGCCTGCGCACGCAACTATTTGATGACGTTGGCTGTAAAAGGGTCTATACTTTTTTCCTGAAATTTTGATGGGGGCGGCGCCCTAGCGCCCCTATTGACCGGCCGCCACTGATGCCAAGCTAAACTAACCAGCTATTGGCTCTACCTTCACTTATACCGTATAGATATAGAAGAATAAGTGGTATCAATTTTCTGATCTAACTCAAGAAGTCAAATTAGTGTATTTCCCAAAATGTCATACTATTCCTTTAAAGGTTTCCTCTCGTTGTACTGTATTATGGGGCCAAGCACAATTGATGCTTAGGCTTTTATTTCCCCTGAAAACTCTTAACATCATCACAATTTCTTCATGTGTGTGGTTGTCTCCTTAATCACAGCTTGCAGCCATGTTTGTTTTTGTACTTTTGCCTTTTTTGGGAAGCTTTCGCCCTTCAGCACCTTCATGGTCATACTTTGTCTCTGCTTGTGTGAGGAAAACTGATCTTTAACCATAACTGATCATGCCTTGGCTGCTCACACAGTGACACAGTTTCATGGTTCATTTAGTTGCCTAAAGGAGTTCTACTATGAGTTTTTTCTCTCTCTCTCTCTCTCTCTCTCTCTCTCTCTCTCTCTCTCTCTGTCCCTGTTTGAGTGCAACCTAAGTGACCGAGCTGCAAGTTGTTATTGGGCTGTAGAGGTCAAACAGTAAAGTGTCATCAGATAGCTAATCAACTCATTCAGATATCATTACACTGGGCTAAATCCCTGTTAATCCCACTGAAGATTCAATCAGTGTTCCCTCACAGGTCAACTTGTTACCCTGTGTGTGTGTGTGTGTGTGTGTGTGTGTGTGTGTGTGTGTGTGTGTGTGTGTGTGTGTGTGTGTGTGTGTGTGTGTGTGTGTGTGTGTGTGTGTGTGTGTGTGTGAGCTGTGTGTGGGTAAGCTCATGTGTGGGCATAAGGGACAGCGAGAAAGGTAATTCTTCATGTTGATAGACAATGATTGTCCTTCAACGGGCCCCATTCCCAGTCCCCTCTCCAGCTTTCTCATCCTCTGCGTTTTCCTGTCCTGTCCACTCTCATCTCCCCTCCACACCTATCATGTCCTCTCTCTCCTCACCTGGCTCTTTTTCTATCTCTGCTGGCTGCAGGATTAGCACTCGGTCTAGGTCTTTGATTGATAAGACTTAGTCTATCTCACTCTGTCTATCTGTCCGTCTCCTTGTATGTTTGTGTCATCCCCTGCCTTCATCCTTTAGCCCAATCCAATGTTTCTGTAGAGGGCAGAAGTGGAGGTTATGGTTCAGGCCTGTTTGTACGTGTAAAATATGCATGATGTGACTGTTTCCTGTAGAAAACAACACAATGACCATTACATCATCTGTTGACTTTCATCTTAGCCCTCTCTGAAACCACATGTAGCCTCATGTCTAGCAGCAGGAGATTGCATTCACTTTAGATATGTGCAGCAACTACAGTTAATGACCTGTTAAAATGCTGTTACAAGCCCTTTTATTGATTTTATTAAACATTTAAAAATGTATCAGCTGCATCTTTCTGAAAAGTTTTCTTGCCACCTACTGTAGCAAGGCACCATTAAACTGCTGCCAGGTGTAAGAAAGTAGTCTAGCCTGAAATTATTTCCCTATAAAACAGAAAGTACAATATTTGGGCTAGATTTCTTTTTTCCATGTTTGATCTTGATTTATCTATCCATCTATCTTTACTCTTCCCATCTCTCTGTGTTGCTCAGATTAGCTCCATCCATTGCAGACCTATATTCAGGTGAATAAAGTGTCATAGGACAGAGAGAGATGTAATAGGAGGGATGTGACCCTTCAAACCACACACACACACACACACACACACACACACACACACACACACACACACACACACACACACACACACACACACACACACACACACACACACACACACACACTCTCTCTCTCAGATGCACAGTTATTGTTTTGGGAGAGTGTGATGGTAAATGAAGCGTGAAATGAAGAGTCAGAGATGTTAGAACATTCCTTCCCCAGGGGAACTCTGCAGTGGACTGACACAGACCAGGTCAAGATGGATCAGGACGGCCAAAACCGGACCTTCAATCTCACTGCGTCGGAACAACCCCTGGTGGGTATAGTATGATGTGTACGTGGATTAGCAACTTTATAAATGACTATGGTCCCTTTTTACAATTTATGTTTTTTTCATTCGCGACATTGACCCACAAAGAAACGAGTGATAAGTATTAGAATTTACTTAAGTTTCACATCAGGTTCATATTAGCCATTTTTTGTTTGTGGGTTGGGGGATTTTGCTTTATTTTGCTCTAACCGATCAGTCCAGCTGACATAATTTTGAGTTGACACAGAAGAAACTCCAATGCTCATTACAACGTGGCAGATTTTCTATCGTTATTTTTCCGGCAGAGGAAGATGATGTCCCATGGATGTATTAAGATACAGTGTTGAGACAGCGTCCTGTTCTTTCCTATGGAAGTCGCTCATTGTGGTATGAAGCAAAAAAAGTTTGACTTCCACGTTAGGCGATCTTCCGTATCCATGTTGCCCATAGAGCAAGCGCACTAGCATTTATTTAGACCTCGCCTTCCAGCCCTCAGTCCATCCTCCTTCTCAAGCTCATTCTCATGAACAGAGGATAGAAAGTAACTCGCAATTAGGGAATTTTATAACATTTAGGACCTAACGATTTAAATAGGGGCTATTCAAGTGTGCTTACAGGCGAGTTAACATGAACAGAGTATTTGATCTGTCCATAAAGTTCACACATGAGGTCAACCATGATGGCCTAATTTATCCATCTACCCATCCATTTTCTCTTGCAGATCTGAGTCTGTCTGGGTCATAATGCCAGAAGACTTTAAACTTATTAAGTGCACTTAAAAAAAAAAGGGTATTCTTTATATTAGTTATTTTTTGTTCGCAATTCAGTCCTGAGTCTTATTTTCTTTTAAAAGTCAGAAACTGTGTGGTGGCAGTATTTTAAGTATAAGTTGCAATGCATTTCAACTTCAGCATTTTCTAAGAAATATGTTTATTCTAGTACAGTGATCTGCCTAATTCTTTCTTCTTTTAAGATATAGACTAGTGATTTTTAAGTAGAAACCGGTTGAAATATTCTTGTTGCATTGGCAGATTTAGTTTTTTTGACGGAAACTTGATGTCCTTCTCCCTACTCCAGCATAGTAACAACGGATAGTATAAGATAAGATAAGATAAGATAAGATAATCCTTTATTAGTCCCGCAGCGGGGAAATTTGCAGACTTACAACAGCGTAGAGTAAAGTGCACACAAGAGACATAGTAGAAGACAAGCTAAGAATAAAAAATAAAGAAATAAAAATAAAAATAAAATAAAACAAGTATTATAAATAAGCAATAAAAAAACAGTAGAAAAAAACAACAATAACTGAAATATTATATTTACAGACAGAGAAAAAAACAACAACTATTTTAACTATTTTTAACTTTCTTAACTATTATTGCACGGTGTAGTGTATTGCACAGGTTATTATTGTCATTATTGTCATGTGGTCATGTGGTCTGCTGGGAGCAGAGCTGGTTGTGCAGCCTGACAGCAGCAGGAAGGAAGGACCTGCGGTACCTCTCCTTCACACACCGGGGGTGAAGCAGCCGGTGGCTGAAGGAGCTGCACAGAGCTGCCAGAGTGTCCTGCATGGGGTGGGAGGTATTGTTCATCAGGGATGATAGCTTGGCCATCACCCTCCTGTCTCCCACCACCTCCACCGTATCCAGTGGACACCCCAGCACACTGCTGGCCTTCCTGACAAGCTTGTTCAGTCTCTTCTTGTCAGCTGCTGAGATGCTGCTGCTCCAGCAGACCACTGCATAAAAGATGGCTGATGCCACCACGGAGTTGAAAAAGGTCTTCAGGAGTGCTCCCTGCACTCCAAAAGACCTCAGTCTCCTCAGCAGATAGAGTCTGCTCTGACCCTTTTTATACAGTGCGTTAGTGTGATTAGTCCAGTCCAGTTTATTGTTCAAGTGAACACCCAGGTACTTATAAGATTTCACAATCTCAATGTCCTGTCCCTGGATGTTCACTGGTTCCGGAGGACAGTGTTTTCCCCGGCGGAAGTCCACCACCAGCTCTTTGGTTTTACCAGAGTTGATCTGGAGGCGGTTCCGCCGGCACCATCCTATGAAGTCCTGGTTCAGTTCTCTGTATTCCCTCTCATCGCCTGCGGAGATGAGGCCGACGATTGCAGAGTCGTCAGAGAACTTTTGCAGGTGGCAGGTAGCAGAGTTATGTTTGAAGTCTGATGTGTAGATGGAGAAGAGGAGAGAATCTCTTGTGTTTACAAAACCACTTTCCTCAGCTAAGGTATTGAGCTACAAGGGCTTGTTGAGATGATGTGTCTCTCATTTCTACGAGGGAGTAACATGTACAGAAACAGATCTCAGCCATAAAAATGACATACTCCAACATTAAAATTAGTGGTACTCCCCTTTAACGGCCATTGTTAACATTATTATCCCAGACTTGACTGCTGTAGTAGGTCATCTAATTCTATTGGAGACAGCTTCAGTCTTTCTCTCCTCCACTAGAGTCTGTTACAATCGGGTCTTATCTCCTCTAATATGCTCTGCTGTTAATGAACAATCAGTCCTGTTAATGTCCTGCTAATTAATGGCCCATCAGCCTCTTCAGAGTAGTAATTAAGTGCCAGTTGAGGCATCTAATTGGCATGGTTTCTGATTGGATCGAGTCACGCTTGACCCTCTGGGACACAGGAAGTGAATTAGAGCCTTGTCATCGTTGTGGAAAGGACTTTTACAAAGACTGCTGACTTGCTTGTTTAAGAAATAGACTCATTTTGTGAGAAGTGAACTGAATGACAGTTTTACATGAGTGAGTGTCAGAATCTGTCAAATCTGAATTAAAGAGCAATCAATTATAGAAGCCTGTTGTCTTTAGCGCTTCATAAATAACTGATTGAGAGGGGTCACAGAAAAAAATCTATATTTAGACTCCATGAGACAATATTTTTAAATTCTAACTACAATAGGAAATACAGAAACGGTAATGCAAAAAATAATACTTCATCCAAGCACTGCCACCTGAAGAAGCATAAGAAGACATCTCATATGTTTGATGTAATATAGATGTATTAATACATTTGCACTGATTGATTTTTTGGGCCACTTGAGGGCGGCACAACAAGCTTCTAACACATGGAATATATTATGAAGTAGTAAATATTTGCCACATTACTAGATTAATTCCCTTTTGTGCAGTAGCTAGTCACTTATTTGGTCTGTTTGGTGCTGAGAAGGTAGCGTATAAAGGGGTTATTAGAGCTTTCCTGCCTTGATGACAGCGGTTAGATTGAAACAGATAAACCAAAACAATCAACAGAAAGAGGCTAAAACGCTGCGTAGAGCTCAAGGAACTGCAGTCTCATGATAATTGTCCCTGCTGACCCCTTTCACATTTCATGTAATCTTGTCATTGATTGTTAATAAATATTGATTATAGCTTCTTGAAAAGTAAAAATACAAAAAATGCACGACTTCGAATTGCATCCCTTAATAAGGGACAGGACAGAGATAGCTTGAGGCCAATTCAGTACAAACAAGGCTACCAAACAAGCTTCACACATGGCTGATGGTGAGCTCCTTCACTAATTAGTTATACTGAGAAAAGAAAAAAAAAACACAATAGAAAAGATTTCAAGGCAAACAGCTGCGAGCTGCTCGGTTAATTAGTTTTATTGTTTAAAAAGAACAGAAATAGCTAAAGGTTTAGGGCAAAGTTTAAGGCAAAGAGCAGACTCGATATAACAGTGTGAGGTGGCAGTTTTCACTCACATATGGCTGACTGGTTGCTTCAAGCTGTTGGATAATGAGTTCGAGAAAGGTAAAGTGAAAGGGGGGAGGGAGGAATAGTGAGGAAAAGGAGGCTTAGAGTGGAAGGGGAGGAGAGGGAGGGGGACAAAAAGAAATAGATAGGAAGAAGAGAGGGGAGAGAAGGGGGTAAAGTGTTTTTATATAATGAGGGGACAGAAGAGACAAACACCTGAGTAGAGAGAGAGAGAAAGAAGGTTGGAGGCAAATAAAGACTCCATTTGGAGCTACTGTATGCACACATACACACACACACACACACACACACACACACACACACACACACACACACACATACACACATACACACACACATACACACACACATACAGTATACTGGTTGCTTGGAGCAGCTTGGGATAATAAGAAACACAATAAGGTGTTTTTTATAATGAGAAACAACAGCTGAATCACCGATGGCAGCGTGGAGAGTGAAGAGGGTTGTAGGCAATGGACAGCTCCACTTACTGTACCAAACAAGGTTCGGCACGGAACTAGAAAGTTGTCATATGACACCAAAACTTACTGAAATAACAAGTACGGAGGTAGAAATGTTTAATGTGTCCCTGTCTTATGAGTCGTTGCCGTATGTTCAGTATGTATTATGACTGAGAATTTACTGATGCATAGTTTTCTTGCAAACTGTGGTGCCAGGTGGCAACACTAATAAGCTGTAGAATGATTATGAGACAGTGGAAATTAGTTAAAGATTATATTGATAACATTTTTATGTAGACAATTATTTTTGCCCCAAAAAATAACATATCCATAGAACTTTAAGAAAGTTGCTGAATAAAAGTATCGCTGTTCCTAAAAAATGATCATGCTTATGGATAAATCATTTAAAAAATGTTTATCTCTTTGGAAAATATCCGACGCTTGGTTGCCACTTCTAACAAGGCTAGTGAGTCAGTAATATACTGACGTTGGTATCACATGGAATCTCTGTCATCAATGATCAAGCTGCCAGTATTTGTGGTAAAAATTGAGAAATGGATGAGATTGACGGTAACCAAAATAAACATCTTCAATCTGATTTTATGGCTCAATGATGACTCTTAGGGCAACAAAAAAGTATAGAGCTGGCTTTAAAAAAAATGTAATGGCTTTGAAATAGCATTTAGCCATTTATGTAGGGAAACCAAATTTATGGTAAAAAAAATTGAAGCGTCATCTGAATAATTAAATCAGGAAAAATCTAAATAGTTTAAACATTTTTTTGACTGTGTTTTTTTTGTGTTTGTGTAGATGGGGGCCGTCAGAGGAGCCATGTACTAACGATCTCAAATCATCAAAACCTGCTTTAAAACCTTAAGAACTTCCTTGGAGTTCATTAACAACACATAGTGACTCTGAACTTAATTGTGGGTGAGCCTTGGCATAGGTTGGTATTAACTTCCTTTTTTTCCAAGATTCAATTAAAAAAATCTAATTACATTTTATTTAATTTGTGCTGTGGGGGCTTATTTTAATCATTTGTTTCGCAATCATTTATTTTCATATTTACACTCATAATAACACATGCTTTTTCTACTGTGACAAGACAAAATGTCTTCTGTGAATAAGGGATGGGCAATAGATTCCTCTAAAAGATTGTTATGAACCTCCATCAATATAATTTCAACTGTATTAAATGTTCACAGTAAATGTGTTGTTGTCATTGCATCAGGGTCACAGCTAAGATTGATACTTTGTCTAAATAGTGAAATGAAAACGGATACATTTTTGTATATGTGTGAGTGGTAGAGACAGAGTGAGATATTATGAAACGTACAGGAAGACATTAAGTCAAGAGGCTTTTTGTGTTTATACCTATGCATGTGAGCCTATATGCTGAATACGGAGGTGTGTGTGTGTGTGTGTGTGTGTGTGTGTGTGTGTGTGTGTGTGTGTGTGTGTGTGTGTGTGTGTGTGTGTGTGTGTGTGTGTGTGTGTGTGTGTGTGTGATCGGAGCTCCACAGCCTTCTCCTTTCTTTTCTCCTGCATAAGCACTTTGTTGTCCTTGGGAGACTGCTGGTGCTTGGCTCTCATGCACAGTCACCAGGCGCTGTTCCACTGAGCCGTGCACGTGAGGTGACCTTCCTTTGCCTCTGGCTCAGTCACGCCTCTGTGCACCACACACACACATATATACCTTTGGGGCCCCAGGATAACACACTCTGTCCCCTGCGATGTTCGAAACTGACAAACATCCTGTATGGTTCACTTTAATGGACCAATAGAGACACAAACTACCACATTTACACACATGAACACATACAAATCCGGGGCACATAACCTGACCCCAAGCGGCAACGATCTCCGGGGCTAAAATTTGAAGCCAACGAGGAGGTTCCAAAAGCTGCGGTTCCTCGAATGGCTATTTAATATTGGCTCCAATATTTTACGGTTTTGGTCTTTATAGCTAAATTCCCTGATCAAGATAACTGACGGGGGAGGGGAATTCTTATACAACACAAGCGTCAAAATTATATTAAGGCTAAAAGGGACAGTTCACCCAAAATCAAAAAAACACATTTTTCCTCTTTCCTGTATTCATCAATCTAATTGTTTTGGTGCGAGTTGTCTAGTTTTGGAGATATATGCCGTAGACATGTCTACCTGTCTCCAATTCAATGGTACTATATGGCACTCCGCTTGTGCTGCTCAAAGGGCCATAAAGCACCACAAGCCACTTCATGAAACTTGGGCTGATAGTTTGAAGTTTGTTGCTGAGTTTCACAAACACACACGCACGCATGCATGCACACACACACAAGCAACAACATAAGTCAAGTTTTGACCCTATTAAAAAATAAATAAGAGAGTGACAAACAGGCTTTGCATGAGCATACAATTTGAATATCAAATCAATAGTTCTATCAGAAAGGGGTTTGTCTCAGCTATGTAAAACGGTGCTTCCCAAAGTTTCACCACATAAAAAACACAATGTGACATTGACTTTAACTACATTTTATATTATGTTTTAAAGCGTAGCACTACGGAACAAATATGCAATAAACATCTAAATCACCATATCAAAAAAAATTCTGTTCAGCTGCAGCAGGTGAACACAGCTGAACGTTGTCTGTTGTCATAGCGATACTGTGATAACTGGCAAACCTATTTGTCACTTTAAAAAGAGCTCAAAGAAATGCTGATATATTTCAGCCCTAAACACAGACTGAGACAACCAAACCTGAGGAAACCAAAAGAATGAACCTTGTGATGATGATGATGACTCGGCTCATAGTGTTATGTGGAAGTTAGCTTTCCCTCAGTTGTCCTATGCATTGTCTGCCATCTTAATGGTAAGCATTTTAAGTCATTGCAATTTAATTGCAATTGCAAATGTGATTTAATGGATTATAATTATTGATACAATAATGTGTAAGCATTTCATTAATGCTGTATATATTTTTAACTACTTAATACACTGTCTATCCCTATCTTATCACAACTTATAATATTACTCCACATTTTATTAGTTGATTATATTTTGTATTATTAATCTGAGTCTGCAAAGTAACTAGTAATTAAAGTTATGATACAAATGTAGTGGAGTAAAGAGTACAATATTGGCTCTGAAATGGAGTAGAAGTATATAGTCATAGAAAATACAAAGAATGAAGAAAATGAAGTACATGTACTTAAAAATTCGATTAAGTAGAGTACTTGATTAAATTACATTACATTACATTACATTACAGTCATTTAGCAGACGCTTTTATCCAAAGCGACTTACAATCAGTAGTATATTACATATCATTCACCCATTCACACACTGATGACAGGCTACCATGCAAGGTGCCACCATCAGACTCTAACTAACATTCATGCAACATCCAGTCCACACCGATGGCAAGCCTTCGGGAGCAACTTGGGGTTAAGTGTCTTGCCCAAGGACACATCGACTGCCGAAGCCGGGTATTGAACCACCGATCCTCTGATTGGAGAACTACCTTGCTCTCCACTACGCCACAGCCGAAAGCAACTAAATACATTTAGTTGCTTTCCACCACTGCCGGTATTTATCAAAAATGTTAAATACTGTAACTACTTTCTGCTTCTTATTCTTTGTAGAGATTATTTGTGGACACTACATAAATGTTTATCATCTAAACTACATATTGGAATACCAGTGCTACCACGGTAACAGATAGCACCAGTGCACCTCTGTAACTACACTGTAACTACAGCTGTGGTAAAAGTGTTGCAGGGTGTGACAGTTGTTCTTTTAGCCCAGATGTTGACCTCGCTGTAGAGCCTCAGAGCTTCTGTGAACACGGCAGCAAATCACCCCAGGTGTTACCATGGTTATCAGGTCTGTACTGACAGATGCTCATTAAAACAAGCACACATGCACGCACAGAGACACACACACTCTCAAAAGCACACGCACGCAAATGCGAAGCCAATAACTTGATAGCTTCGTCTCACTTGAATAGTTCAAAAGACCATGTGTCTTTGAGTGTAAGATCTTTAGAAGAATGAACATCCCTCATGTCAGTTTGATTCTAAAACATTGAGACCCTGATCCATTAAGGATTTGTACTTCCTGCAAAACCTAGAAAGTACTTCAATGAAAACGCCATGATTTCTTTTAACAATGTGGGACAGTGACAGTGTGTGAAGTAAACGCCTACACTGCTTTGTGAAAGTGTTTTGATGTGTTTGATGTTTGATTTATCTCATTTGAAAATGTTTTACATTAACTCATTACTATAAATTTACAATTAATAATCAGACTTGGAGTTTGGGAAAAAGAAAACGCTTGACTGTAACACCTCACAACTATGGTTCCCTGAAGAATGATTATTATCTGACACTTGCTGGTTGTCTGCTGCATTGTTAATTCAGAATTTCATATTTTGTTTCACACATTTCACCAACACTTCTCTCATATAAATTGTTGGTTGAAACTGTGATTTAATTGTAATTCAAACACGCCCCCGGGATATATTTGTGTTTATTTTCATATTCCTTCTTTAAAAAAAAAAAAAAAAAGCCATGTGTTTTGTTAATATTGATGCTGCAATGTCCCAGTTTCTCCATGGAGATTATTAAAGTTTAATCTTCTCTTCTCCTCTCTTCTTTCCCTCTTCTCTCACTGACCCTGTGTTCTAGGTTAAAGACACTAGTACAAGCAGTGTGTTTGGAAGTATGAAAGAAACAGGTTTCACAATTTTTGCCAAACAACACAATTTTAGTGAATCAGCAAGTGTTTCGGTTGTTACAAAATGAGAATACAAACTATGAGAAGCCGCAGGACCTGTACAGTATTAACAGTGAGGAAGAAGTGACTCTCCACAGAGGCAGATATATTTATTCATAGATTCACTCCATCAATGTTTAATGTCATTTTTGGCCTGAATGTGACTAATAATATTCTTCAGACTTTTGATCCGGTCTGTGCATCTTCACAATACACCTGAGTTTCATTATTCTGCATTTAAAAGCTACCAGCAGGTCATAAATGTACAACACATTAGCATACAGTAGTGGTTATTAGCAGGCAGACAGGTGTTAATGATCCTCTAAGGACTCACATATTTATTCATGGATTCACTTCAGCCTAATTCTGTTCCTATATCCAAATGCACTGTGATGGCTCATCCAATTTCCACTCTGTTTTGATGTACTTTTACTGTATATCAGGCCCAGCACGCTGACAGAAAGTGTCATATTAAATCTTCATCATTGTTGTCCAATGGAGGCTTCCACCTTTATTGTACAAATGCATTTATGTGCATAAAAACATTTTTGTTGAGACTGAGACATTGATAGATTCAGTTCATTGTTGATCTATTAAATATAATAGTTTTTCATCCTTATCACTTTGACTTGAAGATATTACTACAAATGAAAATGTATTTATCTTGCATTTACTGTGCAATTTAATATCATATTCTGCTATTAAGTTTTTGTGAGTTATTGGGAATAAATGCAAACCAAATCGATCGTTGAAAGGAGACACTAAGAGCAAATAAAAAGCAACACTTTCTTTCCGTTTTTTTCTTTTTAGACGTTTCTTAATTTCACTGTTTATTTAATCAGTCAAGTTCACTGAAAACATATTCCTTTTTAAAGCAAAAGCCTTGGGCAGAAGTTTAAATTGAGTGATTGTCTTCTTCGGGGATTCTTTCAAAATTAATTAGAGGTTAGTATGCAGAATACAATATTTAATCATCCTCTGTGGATTTTTCTATCACAGATGTAATTAATAAACACTGTGTATAAAAGGAACAATAAGCGCATTTTAAAATACAATATTAATTTATGTTTAATTTACAATAAAATTCACTTAATGGAGAAAAAAGATCAGGATGAAATATTTTGATATAGGTTGACTTATATTTATCTATAAATTCTATTAAATGAAGACTAAAAGACACTAAACATGCAGAGAGCAACAAAGATTTAACACTTTCCTGTTTTCTCTTTTTGGCCTTTGTACAGTAGGCACAGTAAGCAGACAGGCGGGCGTAAATAATCCTCTGTGGCCTCCGATTTTTATTCATAGATTCAGTTTACTCTAATTTTGCCGGCTCATTGTTGTGTCTGTTGCAGGCTCCTCCCTGGCGGCGGCGTGGCTCATGCATATTAATGAGACAAATCTGCATAATTAGATGCCGTGTTATCATAATAATAAAGGCCTACAGTATATAGTATCTCTTATAGGATCTGTTACGCCCCCTTGGTGGCTCGGAGTAGAAGGACGTAACATAATGCACCAGGTTGAGCAAGTGAGGGTGTAGTCACACAAAACCAGGACCCAATATGAATTAAAGAAAGTATTTATTTACAGAAAAGCAACACAGGGATCAAAGAGGACTGTCAGTGGCACCAAAGAAAAGAACAGAAATAAACCCACCCCCATTGACAGGTGCTAAGCACCCAAAAGTACAGCGGGTGGTGCTCACTCTAATCTGGGGTTTTAACAAAAGGTAAACCTACGTGCATGTAATATGTATACCCAGGGTATCTTACCTATCCTCGTTTGTCCCTGTGCGCACAACAAATAATTAACACAAGACAAAACAAAAGTAGGCTGCTAAAGTAAATGGTTTTAACAAAGGTGTTTTAACTAAAGGTTCATCAATGAACCAGCAAAACCAAGCAAAACCAAGCAAAATCAACCAGAGCTCAACCAGAGCTCTGCCACAGCTCAACCCAAAAAGCAACAACCTTCTCTAACACAAATGGGGGCTATATAAAGGGGAATGGCTGATAGGAGATCCGGAACAGGTGTGGTGATGATCAATGATTGGAACCAGGTGCGCACATCTGAGAAGGAGAAGAATGAAAACAGTGGGAGGAGACAGAACAACAACACAAACCAACAACACAAAACAGAACACAATACATGTAGGCCTACAACACGTATACATACACGACACTGTACGTAACACTCCCCCCCCATAAAGAGTCAGCCCATGGCTGACGATACCTCAAACCATCCCCATAACACCAACAATAATAATAAACACCGCCAGTAACCACTTACCAACAAGAAGTAAACACGAGAAAGAGCGTCCGCAAATACATTCTCTGTGCCCTTTTTGTGGTGGATTACCAGGTTATAACTCTGAATCATCAGAGACCAACGCATTAGTCGCTGGTTGTGGTTGTGCATACGGTGCAGAAACACCAGCGGATTGTGGTCCGTGTAGATAACTACAGGCTCCGCACTCAACCTCCTGTCAATGGTGTAAGGTCCTGAAAAACGAGCACTCATTGAAGTACCTGGAATGGGCAGTAACACTAAAACCAGGTCACCTGGTTGTAGAGAACGTGGAAGTGCTTTTTTATCAAACTGCCGCTTCATACCCTGTTGTGCCACAGAGAGACTCTCCCTAGCGATACTGCAAGCCTCGTGCAGTCGTTCTCGAAAGCGACTCACGTAGGACAGCACGTTTCGCTGGGTGGGCGAACTCTCGCCCGTTAGCTGATCCTTCAACACTCTTAAAGGGCCTCTCACGGTGTGACCAAATACCAGCTCTGCTGGACTAAAACCTAGTGACTCTTGCACTATTTCTCTAACTGCAAATAGAGCCAAAGGAACGCCTTCATCCCATTCCCTACCGCTCTCCATAATGTATTTGCGCAACACTGACTTAAACGTCTGATGCCATCTTTCGAGTGGCGCCTGCGACTCCGGGTGATAAGCACTAGAGATCCTGTGTGATATCGACAGTGATGTTAACACCTGTTCAAATATTCCAGAAAGGAAGTTGGTACCTTGATCGGTTTGCACGATCTTAGGGAGGCCGAAAGTAGAAAAGAACTTGATCAGGGCCCTTACTACTGACTGAGATGTTATTCTCCTAAGAGGGATAGCTTCAGGGTACCGGGTAGCTACGCACAAGATTGTTAAGAGGAACTGGTTGCCGGATTTCGTTTTTGGCAGAGTGCCAACACAATCAACCTATACGTGTTCAAACGGTTCCCCTATAGCCGGGACCGGGTGAAGAGGGGCAGGCTTAATAACCTGATTAGGCTTCCCCGTGATCTGACATACATGACACGTACGGCAAAACATAGACACATCTCGCTTCAAACCTGGCCAGAAGAAATGTCGCAACACTCGGTCATAGATTTTCGTAATACCTAGATGACCAGACCAGAGATGGTCATGAGCCAGGGATAAAACGGACTGTCGGTATTGCGTATGCACAACGATTTGAAACACATTACTACATTCATTATCAAAATTAGCGCAAGATTTCCACCTCCGCATCAGGAGATCATTTTCCACATAATAAGCCATTTCTTTATTTTTAGCGCTCTCTGGAGCAAGAGCCGCAGTAAAACACTTGGCTAAAGTAACGTCCTCCTTCTGAGCAGCAATAAGACGACTACGAACCATAGGTAACCTAGTTGTCTCTGAGGTGGGAGTATCGCACTGAACCTTAAGCTGGACACTCGGCTCAGCAGTAGACTGAGTAAACACAGGTGGTAAAGCAGTCTGACCAGTCAACTCAGTCGCAAGGAACAAGGTATCCGACAAATCAACTGCTTCACCCAAACTACGTGCTTGAGCACGGGTGACCGCACACACTGGGAACACTTCAGGGAAGTCCTGAGCCAACACATCTGGCTGCAAAATCTCAGGTCGTTCTAGAACCTCTAAAACTGGCATAACTTTGCCACCAGCGATGTCATTCCCTAGCAGAAACGTAACACCTCTAACTGGCAAAGACTGGCGCACGCCCACTTTAAACACTCCATTTGCTAAGTCACAGGTTAAAAATATCTGATGGAGAGGTACCGACACAAAACCCATTTCGATGCCTTGCACCAGCACACTAGAGCCACTAAAAGTGTCATTAGAAAAAGGTAACACGTCAGACAATATAAAAGACTGTGCTGCTCCAGTATCCCTTAGTATGCGCACTGGGCACTGGTTCAACGCATTTGCACTGAGGGAAACCAGGCCGTCCAACATAAATGGTGCGTAACAGGGTTCCAAAGTGTCACCCTCCATCTCCGGGGCTAGTGACACTGGACCCACCAACGTTTGCACTAAACCAACCTCTTTTGGTCGTTTACTTGGCTGTGACAGCTTGCGTTTTAACATAAAACAGTCAGCCTTGATGTGTCCGGTTTGGTGACAATAGTAACACTCCCGTTCCTGGCGTGGTGGACTAGAAGGCATTCTGGCCGGGGCAGAAGGAGTAAAAACCCTACTCTCATATCGGGGAGTCCCAAATGTTTGTTTGTGCGTTAACACAAACTCATCAGCAAGCACAGCAGCTTGCGCTAACGTCCCAACTTTTTGCTCATTGAGATATGTCACTAGCCGATCCGGCAGACTATTCTTGAACTCTTCGAGGAGAATTAATTCTGATAGAGAGTCAAAATTAGTCGCGTTGCTTGCCTTGCACCATCGATTAAACAGAAACTCTTTCTCGCGGGCGAACTCCATGAAAGTTCTACCAGGCGATTTTTTATAAGTTCGGAACTTTTGTCTATATGCCTCAGGCACTAGTTCGTAGGCACGAAGCACAGCTGTCTTGATCGCTTCATAAGACAAACTATCTTTCAGAGAGAGAGCAGATACAATCTCCTGGGGCCGGTATTTCAAAACTTGTAATCCAGATCAGAATGATCCGGATAACCAAATCCCCCTGTCCTCAGCCACGGATCAACCTGATCTATCCCGGTATTTCAAAACTTTGCTGGATTGGATCAGAGTGATCCTGATACCGGCAGATTGGGATGTCCAAATCCGTCCCGCCCCCTGGATCACAGACAGGAAACAGGAAATGGAGCCAACATTTTACAGAAAAAGGAGAAGCTAGCTCAACTATTGTCTCTGAATTAAAGTATAATCTTAGCCAGTGTTGATGCGTCCTCAGACTAGATGAAAGGCAATCATTATATTGAGTTAACCAATTATGTAAATCAGCACAAAGTTGAAAGAAGAGCTCGGCGATCTCTAATTAAGCAGAGTTCGCGCTAATGCGAGCTAACGCTGCTCCATTGACTCCTGTGTTAAGGAGCTAACAAGCTAGTAAATAGGCTAGCGTCTGTATGTCGCGGTCCACAGTCCATTTGAATGCATTCACTCGCAAGGCATTGTGTGTAGATTTTAAAATGTGTTGTACATATCTTTTTAGGAAACAGTTGTTAACAAAGGGGACAGCCCTAAAACCTTAATATTAGATTTTCTTTACAGATGTCTGTGGGAAGAGACTTGCACAGACTTGCTCCAAATGGCATTACTTTTTGAGCTTTGGCTATGAAAATTAAGTGTGTGTGCTGAATGCATGTGAATAAAAACATTTGACAGAGTTTCAGTGGAGGCCTTTAGTGGGTAACTTAACAAAAAAAACTGTTACTTAAATAAGGCATTCATATTCAAACTTAAACATACAAATCGAAGTTTTGTTAAACAAAAGCACCAGACCTTATCAATGAGGATCAAGAGAAATACAAATTAACCATGGCATTTCGAACTGCTCTTCCTGCTGGTTCATCTGCTTGATGTGGTGGTGGTGGCTGCAGCTGTGGTACTTCTGCCTCAAGTGGTGGTCTGTCCAGGATGTCTTCATTCAGAGGAACTCTTCTCAATTGGGCAATGTTATGAAGAACAATGCAGGCAGATATTATATTGCAGGCCTGCTTCGGCTCCACACGAAGATAGTTCAGGCAGGCAAATCTGCGTTTTAAAACACCATTGATACGCTCAATTGTTCCCCTTGTTGCGCTGTGTGCATTGTTATACCTCTGCTGTGGGTCACATGTGACAGTAGCAAAGGGGGTCATAAGCCACCGTAGAAGTGGGTAGCCACTGTCACCCAGGAGGATACCATCCGGCGCAGTTTGTTGCAGTCTTCTGTAGAGATGACTTTCTCTTAGAATCCGTGCATCATGTACAGAACCAGGCCATCTCACAACACAGTTGGTTATTTTAAGGTCAGCATTCCCTATGAGCTGCACGTTGATACTATGCCGTCCCTTTCTGTTGACAAATTCCCATTCTCTTTCATGGGGTGCCTGAATGTGTATGTGGGTGCAGTCAATGGCACCAATAGTGTTAGGCATCCTGGCAATTGAGAAGAATTTTCTCTTGGTTTGTGTTATTTCTTCCTCAGTATCTGGAAATCTCACATACTGGTGAATTAGACCAGCCAGGGCTGCTGCCACTGAATGCATGACGTGTCCCACTGTAGACTTTGTCACAGCCAGGCCATCTGCAATGACTTCATAGAAGGATCCACAGGCAAAGAAACGTAGGGCAATAAGCACCTGCTCCTCCACAGTTAAGGCATGACTCCTTCTTGTAGGACGTTGAAGATGTGGGCGAAGAATTTCACATATATACAAAATATCTTCTCTTCGAAATCTAAACCGTGCATAAAGGTCATCATTTGAGTACTGCTCAATGAAATTACCTCGTTGGACATACTGACGAGGCTTGTATCGTCTCTGACGGTGCCGCAGGACATGTACTATGGATGTCATGTTGCAGAAGCAAAGGTCATTGACCTAACGAGCCCAGTTTTAAAGTCTGTGACCTGTTCTTTCTCACCTGCTTTCAATTTAGCTTTATGGTATTTAAGGCCTTCCTTAGTGATAGGGCTTTCTCAGACAACATGGAGAAGAATAAAGGAAGTAATTTCACAACAGCAGAGACAACGGCCCTTTTGGAGGGTGTTCGTGCCAATTACCAGGCCCTTTTTGGAGGTTTTAGTGGTCCTGGACAGAGTTCTCTGTCCTCAAAAGTAAAAAATAAAATATGGGCCGACATAACAAGGCAAATTAATGCCACTGGTAGTGGCCAACGGCGGAGTGTTGAGCAGGTTCGGCTTAGGTGGAAAAACTTAAAGCAAAAGGCTACGAAGGACCATTCTGAGGCGAAAAACCCCCAAACAGGGAACAAGTCCATAAAACGTGGGGAGTTCACTGATACGGTTTTGGACATCATAGGAGGTGAGAGTTCCCAAGCCTTGTTTGGAATACTGCCAGCTGGTACAGGGGAGTCAATCGACCCCACGGAGCCTCTGAACCTGTCTGCTGAATTGGTCACCCTCACCCCTGTGGAGCTGGCATTTGAAGAGCCCAGCACAAGCCAGAGCCCTGTCTTGGAGGAGATGTGGAATCCACCGGCACCACCACCACCATGTAAGCGCAAAAGGCAAGCTGAGAAGGGGGATGGCTACAATGAACTACTGAAGGTGGAAACGGAACGGGCTCAGCAACAAATAATTCTAACAAATGAACAAATCAAACTAACACTTCTTAAACAAGAAGAAGTGAAGTTAAGAATTCAGTTGCTGGAAAAGCAGTTAAAAGACTGAAATGTATACTGCATAGTTTAACACTGTTTGTTTAATAAATCACATTGTTTTTCCTTCATAATTCCTTGTTAATTGGAGTTTGTAATGTCACTTACACGCAGTAGTGTAATGTTTATTCTGTGTTGCACTTCTGACGCCGATTTGTTAAAGCATTGCAGTGAACAGCGTGCATGTTTGCAGAAAAAAAAAAGGAACGTGAAAAGGAAATAAACATTGATCAAACAGCAGTGAAGCTTAGTTGTATTAAACAAAGAACTTTGGGAGCAGTTACACTTCAACTGTTCAAATCTTAACATGTAATCTCCCTCAAATCCACCTCTGAGGTGGGATCAGGGTGATCCTGATTTTTAGGATCAAACTGATCCAGATTTCCCACTTAAGTTTTGAAATACTCAACAGCAGCTTTTAATCCGGATCAAAGGCAGGATTGGATTGCCAAATCTGAATCTGAATCTTCAGGATCAGATTTGCTTTGAAATACCCGTTTTTAGGATCTGATCAGGATTTAATCCAATCCAGGTGGATTAATCCTGTCGGATCATTTTGAAATACCGGCCCCTGGGCTTTACCCGTCAGTTTACACTGGAGCAGTATAGACCAATTCAATTCAATTCAATTCAATTCAGTTTATTTTGTATAGCCCAGAATCACAAATTACAAATTTGCCTCAGAGGGCTTTACAATCTGTGCACATGCGACATCCTCTGTCCTTCCCTCACATCGGCACAGGAAAAACTCCCCTAAAAAACCCCTTTAACAGGGAGAAAAAAGGAAGAAACCTATGGGAGAACGACAGAGGAGGGATCCTTCTCCCAGGATGGACAGAATGCAATAGATGTCATGTGAACAGAATGAGCAGCATAACAGTTCTTAGATACAACACATTCAATGTATATGACATAAATGATTCATATAATAAGACTACTTATAATAACAGCAGCAATTATTACAGTAGAATTATAGCCATGAAAATAGGGATAGTAAACGCGACGGTGCTGCTTCTGGTGTGTTCTGTGTTGCAGGTTGCTGGTTGGTGGATTATCACCTAACGAGATGCAGCTCACCTGAGCAGGCTGGGCTCAGGAGCCTATAAAGCAGCCCCGATCAAGTGACTCCTCTCTCTTCCTGGCCTGCAGCCCGATCCTTAGTTTCTGTTATGTTTGTTTGTTCACGGTATTCTTTAATAAATGTATTAAGTTCATCCAAGACCATGTGTGGCTTCCCCTTCAATGTTGCAACCGTTGAGCCAGGTTGTAACATATGGGGGCTCGTCCGACCAATTTCAGTTTTTCCACGATGGTAAAACTATTGATAGTTTTGACTGGTTTTTGGGGAGGCCGGTAAGTCTTGATCTTTGTTTTGGTGTTTCTATCAGTTAATTGGTGCACTAGTTAATATGTTTTGAAGCTCCTTTGTGGTTTTGTGGATCAGTAGTGCATGGTTGGGGATTGAGCTTTTCATTGGGTAATCTGCAACGTGGTTGGTGTCAATTGTTTTCGGACAATTGTCTCGGGAGCACGTCCGAAGGATCTTGGGGGTTGTCTGCTTGCAGGTCGCCTTTCAAACCGGCTGGTTTACAGTGCATAAATACCCACCGCAAGCTGCATGAACACTAGGGTCAGGATTATTTAGTTTTGGATAGGCAGTTAGTGGGGAAGTTCCAATTCTATTTGCATCCCAATAATCAACAGTCTTGTCATGGCTTCTGTCAGTAGTTTTGTTCAGTCTCCCACTGATGCAATTTTGAATAGTTGCACAAAAGACCAACTTTTGAAGCTCGTGGAGCATTATGGTGTTGACATTGGGGATAAAAAGTTAAAGGCGGAAATTAAAGGGGCATTGAGGGCTTCTTTAATTGAGAGTGGTGTGTTGCCAGCCACAGTACAAAGTAATGCTGCGGTTGAGTCTGTTTCTCCTCCTGTAGGTCTAACATTTGAGCAGCAGAAGGAGCTGCTGCTGTTGACATTAAATGCGGAGATGGAGAAAGAACATCTAAAACATTCTTTGGAAAAGGATAAATTAAATGCGGAGATGGAGAAAGAACATCTAAAACAGTCTTTGGAAAAGGAAAAATTGGGGTTGCAACAGTACCGATTAGACCTTATTAAAGCAGGAATGATTGTGGGTAATGCTGAGGGTTCAGGATCGTCTGAAGAACCCGCTACAGCACAGGTAAAAGGGTTTGATGTGGTTCGTAATTTGCGTCTTATACCAAAGTTTGACGAGAAAGATCCAGACACGTTTTTTATCCTTTTTGAACGTGTAGCCGATATGAGAGGTTGGCCTGAAACTGACCGGGTTGTTATGTTACAATCAGTGTTCACCGGAGAAGCCCAGGAAGCTTATTCCGCTCTTAGTGCAGTGGAGTGTCAGACCTATTCCACTGTAAGAGATGCAGTTCTTAGAGCATACGAGTTGGTGCCAGATGCTTATAGGCAACGCTTCAGGTCCTGGGAAAAGGCTGATAAACAGACAAACGTGGAATTTGCAAGAGAGTTGTCTAAACATTTCAATAGATGGTGTTCAGCAGTAGGGGTCATTACATTTAAAGATCTCATTGTTTTGGAACAGTTTAAAGATAGTCTTCCATCGGAAGTTGCCACTCATATTGATGAGCGTGGAGTGAAAACGGTTAATGAAGCAGCAATTCTGGCAGATAAATATATTATGGCTCGAAAAGGAAAGTTGGGGAGAAGCCGTATTCCAGATGTGCAGGCTAAGAACATTGGCCGCTCTGCTAAAATGTCGTGGTCGGAGTCTGCAAAGCCGAACCGTAGTTCACGTTCAGGTGGCTTTGATGATGTTTGTAATTACTGCCGTGAGCGAGGACACTGGAAAGCGGATTGCACCTGGCTGAAGAGCAGATTTAACCGAGGAGGCAATGCATTTCCTAAACCAGCTGCCTTAAGTGTTCCAATTAGGAACCTTCCAGTTGTTTCTGATAAAGTTCTTGAGGCAGTTAAAACTGGAAATGGGAATTTTTCTGGTTTTGGAGCATTTGTCTCGGATGGATTTGTATCTGTGTCTGGTGGTAGGGATAAAGTGCCAGTAAAAATTCTACGAGATACAGGAGCAAAGGACTCGTTCATATTATCTTCTGTTGTGAAGTTTTCTCAGGACACTGACACAGGTGACTGTCTGCTAGTGCAGGGAATGGGCTTAGAGACTCTCAGTGTTCCTTTGCACAAAGTTAGTTTGGCTTGTGGCTTTGTGACTGGTGATGTCCACCTCGGGGTTCGTCCTGCTTTGCCACTCAGTGGAGTCCATGTTGTTCTTGGTAATGATTTAGCTGGCAATCATGGCTGGGTTGATGGTGCCCCACCTGATACATGTACTCCGTTGATGAATAACCCAGCTGATTGTAAGATTGAATTCCCTGAGGTATTTACCGCTTGTGCTGTGACACGGGCAATGGCGGCAAAAGATTCGGAACCTCAAGATTTTGCTGTTGACCATGAAGAACTGGACTGTGGGAGGGATTTGCATGTACCTGATTCTCTGTCTATCTCCCAGCAGGAACTTATCACTGAACAACAGGCGGATGCTTCGTTGAGTGAACTGTTTGATCAGGTGCGGCCTAGCGTTGAAGCTCGGAGTGCAGCTAGTGGGTACTTTCTGCAGAATGAGGTATTGGTCCGTAAGTGGGTCCCACAGGGCATGGATGGTGTTGGTGATCCAGTTTACCAAGTAGTAACACCAACTAAGTATCGAAATAAAGTGATGCAGTGTTCTCATGACCAGACTGGGCATCTGGGAGTTAAGAAAACGTACTGTCACATTCTGCGGTATTTCTTTTGGCCTCGTCTTAAGCGTGATGTGGCAGGGTATATCAAGAGCTGTCATACTTGTCAACTTACAGGTAAACCCAATCAGACAATTAAGCCTGCCCCACTCTCTCCAATCCCTGCAGTGGATAACCCATTTGAACACATAATAATCGACTGTGTTGGACCTTTGCCGAAGTCAAAATTTGGTTCAGAGTATTTGTTAACTGTCATGTGTCAGGTTACACGCTATCCTGCCGCCTATCCGTTGCGTACAATTACAGCCAAATCTGTAGTTAAGGCTTTAACTCAGTTCATCACAATATTCGGCATACCAAAGATTATTCAGAGCGATCAAGGGTCAAATTTTTCTTCAAATTTGTTTTCCCAAGTTCTAAAGCAACTTAACATCAAACATAGTCAAGCATCTGCATATCATGCACAAAGCCAAGGAGCTTTAGAACGCTTTCATCAAACTCTGAAGTCTTTATTGCGAGCTTATTGTACAGAGATGCAGAGGGACTGGGAGGAAGGTCTGCCATGGTTGCTTTTAGCAGCAAGGGAGGTGTGTCAAGAAAGTACTGGATTCAGTCCAAACGATTTGGTCTTTGGTCACCGAGTACGTGGTCCTTTGGCAGTGCTTCGAGATGAGTGGTACACAGAGGAACCTCCGTCCAATTTGAGAGTGTATGTAAACGGGTTCAGATACCGGCTTTACATGGCTGGCCAATTGGCAAAACGGAACTTGGAAAAAACACAGGGAAAAATGAAGCGTTTGTATGATCGATGTTCTGAGAGACGACAGTTTAGTAAGGGTGACCAAGTGTTGGCTTTGCTACCAATTGTGGGGTCACCATTTCAAGCTAAATTTAAGGGTCCATATACTGTAGAACGTCAACTCAGTGAACTAAACTACTTAATATCCACTCCAGATCGCAGGAAAGTAAACCAACTTTGCCACATAAATCTGCTGAAACCATATTATGGTCGTGAATGTCCCCAGAATGAAGCTGAGGGTTCACACACTCCATCTGAAGTGAGCCCAGTGTTGTCTGCTGGTACAGTGATGCAATCAGGTTTTGGTGGGGGAGAGGAGGTGGCAGTTCCAGATGATTCTGTACTGCATGGTCGTCTGAAGAACTCTGAATGTCTAAAGAATATGGATGGCTTGTTGTCTCATTTGTCTGTTGATAAGCGAACTGAGTTAGCTGTACTGATTGCAAGCTATCCAGGGTTATTTGGAGACACGCCGTCTAGGACAAATCTGATGGAGCACGATATTGACGTTGGCGACGCTAAGCCCATCCGGCAGAGATTTTACAGAGTCTCTGAAGAGAAGAGGAAAATATTGGACCGTGAAGTAAACTACATGTTGGACAATCAAATTGCAGTACCCTCCTCTTCCAGTTGGGCATCTCCATGCGTGTTAGTTGAGAAATCCGATAAATCACCTCGATGTTGCACCGATTTTCGTAAAGTGAATACAGTGACCAAGTCTGATTCCTTTCCACTGCCTCGGATGGAGGATTGTATTGACCAGGTTGGTGCAGCAAAGTTTGTAAGCAAATTTGATTTGTTAAAAGGGTACTGGCAGGTTCCCTTAACTCCAAGAGCTTGGGAAATATCTGCCTTTATTACACCGTCCGGCCTGTTCTCGTATACTGTTATGGGTTTTGGTTTGCGCAACGCACCAGCTACATTTCAACGGTTAATGAATATGGTTGTTAACAGACTTGAAGGTTGTGCGGTATATTTGGACGATGTCGTGATTTACAGTAACACCTGGGAGGATCATCTAAGTCGCATCCGGGCTTTGTTTGAACGATTTGCAAATGCGAATCTGACAGTAAACTTGGCTAAATGTGAGTTTGCAAAAGCTACGGTGACATATCTTGGCAAAGTAGTGGGCCAAGGACATGTGCGTCCAGTTCATGCAAAGGTGACTGCTGTTGAGGAGTTCCCTGTTCCCACTACGAAAAAAGAATTAATGAGGTTCCTAGGATTGGTTGGCTATTATCGCTGTTTTTGCCGTAATTTCTCGACAGTGGTGGCCCCTCTGACCGACTTGTTGAAGATCAAGTCTAAATACATCTGGTCCACCTCATGTCAGCAAGCGTTCACTGTTGTTAAAACCCTGTTATGCTCTGCGCCAGTCCTCCTAGCTCCCAGACTGGATCAGCCATTTACACTACATGTTGATGCCAGCCATGTTGGAGCAGGTGCGGTACTCCTCCAGGCTGATGGAAAAGGTATCGAACATCCCGTTAGCTTCTATTCCAAGAAGTTCAACGCTTACCAACTGAACTACTCAGTTATCGAAAAAGAAGCATTGGCATTAGTTCTGGCTCTGCAACATTTCAATGTGTACCTCGATTCTGGAATGCCAATTGTTGTATTCACTGACCATAACCCTCTCACCTTTTTGAATTCTTTGCAGAACCCTAATCAGAGGCTTATGCGATGGGCTCTGTTTTTGCAGCCGTACAACTTAGACATCCGTCATATTAAGGGCACCCACAACGTCATGGCAGATGCTTTGTCCCGTGCGCCTTTGTAACTCGCAAAGTGAAATTGAAAGTGTGTATTCTGTTGCAGTGTACAGGAGTTTATGCCCTTTATGAATGTACAGGGTAGAACTCCTGTCTTATGGGGGGAAGTGTGACGGTCACAGGGTTGCCTTGTGGTGGTGGTGCTGCTTCTGGTGTGTTCTGTGTTGCAGGTTGCTGGTTGGTGGATTATCACCTAACGAGATGCAGCTCACCTGAGCAGGCTGGGCTCAGGAGCCTATAAAGCAGCCCCGATCAAGTGACTCCTCTCTCTTCCTGGCCTGCAGCCCGATCCTTAGTTTCTGTTATGTTTGTTTGTTCACGGTATTCTTTAATAAATGTATTAAGTTCATCCAAGACCATGTGTGGCTTCCCCTTCAATGTTGCAACCGTTGAGCCAGGTTGTAACCAGACCTCTTTTGGCCATTTCAGGGAGGTAGCAACTCGCTCAAAAGCAATAAAATACGGGTCTACTTCCGCCTCTCGAAATTGAGGTACTAACCCTACATTTCTACTCACATCGAAACCTCCCGCAGCCGCGGAGGGATCAGTATGTATGGACCTAGTAGGACCAGGAGATTGACCTGAACTCACAGCTTTAGCAGCAGCTTCTATTTCTAGGCGCTTCATCTTCACCTCTTTATCCGCTGCTATTTCTAACTATTCTGCGGTTGGAGGGGTCCGCCTCCATTTCTAATTCCATTTTCCGTATAGCCAACCGGTGACTATACTCAGCATCTCTCTCTTTCCCCTGCGCCTCAATCTGCAAACGCGCTAAGCGTAGCACCACAGCTTCTTTCAGTTCGGCTTTTCTCAGACTAGTTGAAACTGCCAATTCAAAGTGTGCCGCAATGGCATACAAATCCTTTTTTTTACAGCGGTCAATCTGCTCCACAGAAGGATCACTAAGAAAACCCTCAATATCAAAAGTGCTCATGATTTCTCAAACAGCCTCAAGCCAAACCTCAACCAACCTAACCAATACTACCAGCCTACTTGACGTGTGCACTGCACACCAACACTCACCAAACCCGGTGCTTAAAAGGATCAAAGATCCGGGACGAGCCCCCAATTTATGTTACGCCCCCTTGGTGGCTCGGAGTAGAAGGACGTAACATAATGCACCAGGTTGAGCAAGTGAGGGTGTAGTCACACAAAACCAGGACCCAATATGAATTAAAGAAAGTATTTATTTACAGAAAAGCAACACAGGGATCAAAGAGGACTGTCAGTGGCACCAAAGAAAAGAACATCATTATTTATGTTCTTTTCTTTGGTGCCACTGTCATGTGCACACGTCATGTAGGCTGGTAGTATTGGTTAGGTTGGTTGAGGTTTGGCTTGAGGCTGTTTGAGAAATCATGAGCACTTTTGATATTGAGGGTTTTCTTAGTGATCCTTCTGTGGAGCAGATTGACCGCTGTAAAAAAAAAGGATTTGTAAACCCACCCCCATTGACAGGTGCTAAGCACCCAAAAGTACAGCGGGTGGTGCTCACTCTAATCTGGGGTTTTAACAAAAGGTAAACCTACGTGCATGTAATATGTATACCCAGGGTATCTTACCTATCCTCGTTTGTCCCTGTGCGCACAACAAAGAATTAACACAAGACAAAACAAAAGTAGGCTGCTAAAGTAAATAGTTTTAACAAAGGTGTTTTAACTAAAGGTTCATCAATGAACCAGCAAAACCAAGCAAAATCAACCAGAGCTCAACCAGAGCTCTGCCACAGCTCAACCCAAAAAGCAACAACCTTCTCTAACACAAATGGGGGCTATATAAAGGGGAATGGCTGATAGGAGATCCGGAACAGGTGTGGTGATGATCAATGATTGGAACCAGGTGCGCACATCTGAGAAGGAGGAGAATGAAAACAGTGGGAGGAGACAGAACAACAACACAAACCAACAACACAAAACAGAACACAATACATGTAGGCCTACAACACGTATACATACACGACACTGTACGTGACAGATGCATTTACAGCTTTTTTGCTCACAAAAGTTGTTTCAGCCTGAAAATACCCCAAAAGTGTATTTTCTGCGACGAAACCATACTTTACAAGGAAACTTGTTATTATGAGTCCAGAGGCCCTTACTTGAAGAAACTCTTCAAGTAAGGGCCTCTGGACTCATAATAACAAGTTTCCTTGTGATTTCATGAAAACATGATACTTTCATCACTTTTAGATGCATTTACAGCTTTTCTGCTGCCAAAAGACGTTTCAGCCTTAAAATACCCCAAAAGTGTCTTTTCTGACAGGAATTCATACTTTACTTGAGTTTCTTCAAGTAAGGGCCTCTGAACTCATAATAACAAGTTTCCTTGTGTTTTCATGAAAACATGATACTTTCATCACTTTTAGATGCATTTCCGGCTTTTTTGCTCACAAAAGTCGTTTCAGCCTGAAAATACCCCAAAAGTGTATTTTCTGACAGGAAACCATACTTTACATGAATTTCTTCAAGTAAGGGCCTCTGGACTGATATCAACTAGTTTCCTTGTGTTTTCATGAAAACATGATACTTTCATCACTTTTAGATGCATTTACAGCTTTTCTGCTGCCAAAAGACGTTTCAGCCTTAAAATACCCCAAAAGTGTCTTTTCTGACAGGAAACCATACTTACAGAAAATACACTTTTGGGGTATTTTAAGGCTGAAACGACTTTTGTGAGCAAAAAAGCCGGAAATGCATCTAAAAGTGATCGCTTTTCTGCTGCTAAAAGACGTTTCAGCCTTAAAATACCCCAGACGTGTCTTTTCTGACAGGAAACCATACTTTACATGAGTTTCTTCAAGTAAGGGCCTCTGGACTCATAATAACAAGTTTCCTTGTGTTTTCATGAAAACATGATACTTTCATCACTTTTAGATGCATTTACAGCTTTTCTGCTGCCAAAAGACGTTTCAGCCTTAAAATACCCCAAAAGTGTCTTTTCTGACAGGAAACCATACTTACAGAAAATACACTTTTGGGGGACTTTTAATGAAAGACTTTTGTGAGCAAAAAAGCTGGAAATGCATCTAAAAGTGATCGCTTTTCTGCTGCTAAAAGACGTTTCAGCCTTAAAATACCCCAGACGTGTCTTTTCTGACAGGAAACCATACTTTACATGAGTTTCTTCAAGTAAGGGCCTCTTGACTCATAATAACAAGTTTCCTTGTGATTTCATGAAAACATGATACTTTCATCACTTTTAGATGCATTTCCGGCTTTTTTGCTCACAAAAGTCGTTTCAGCCTGAAAATACCCCAAAAATGTATTTTCTAACATGAAATCATGCTTTATATGCGTTTCTTCAAGTAAGGGCCTCTGGACTCATAATAACAAGTTTACTTGTGTTTTCATGTAAACGTGATACTTTCATCACTTTTAGATGCATTTCCGGCTTTTTTGCTCACAAAAGTCGTTTCAGCCTGGAAATACCCCAAAAGTGTCTTTTCTGACAGGAATTCGTACTTTACATGAATTTCTTCAAGTAAGGGCCTCTGGACTCATAATAACAAGTTTACTTGTGTTTTCATGTAAATGCATCACTTTTAGATGCATTTACAGCTTTTCTGCTGCAAAAAGACGTTTCAGCCTTAAAATACCCCAAAAGTGTCTTTTCTGACAGGAATTCATACTTTACATGAGTTTCTTCAAGTAAGGGCCTCTGGACTCATAATAACAAGTTTACTTGTGTTTTCATGTAAACATGATACTTTCATCACTTTTAGATGCATTTCCGGCTTTTTTGCTCACAAAAGTCGTTTCAGCCTGAAAATACCCCAAAAGTGTCTTTTCTGACAGGAATTCATACTTTACATGAGTTTCTTCAATTAAGGGCCTCTGGACTCATAATAACAAGTTTACTTGTGTTTTCATGTAAATGCATCATTTTTAGATGCATTTACAGCTTTTCTGCTGCAAAAAGACTTTTCAGCCTTAAAATACCCCAAAAGTGTCTTTTCTGACAGGAATTCATACTTTACATGAGTTTCTTCAAGTAAGGGCCTCTGGACTCATAATAACAAGTTTACTTGTGTTTTCATGTAAACATGATACTTTCATCACTTTTAGATGCATTTCCGGCTTTTTTGCTCACAAAAGTCGTTTCAGCCTGAAAATACCCCAAAAGTGTCTTTTCTAACATGAAATCATACTTTACATGAGTTTCTTCAAGTAAGGGCCTCTGGACTCATAATAACAAGTTTCCTTGAAAACATGATACTTTCATATCTTTTAGATGCATTTCCGGCTTTTTTGCTCACAAAAGTCGTTTCAGCTTGAAAATACCCCAAAAGTGTCTTTTCTGACAGGAATTCATACTTTACATGACTTTCTTCAAATAAGGGCCTCTGGACTCATAATAACAAGTTTCCTTGTGTTTTCATGAAAACATGATACTTTCATCACTTTTAGATGCATTTACTGCTTTTCTGCTGCAAAAAGATTTTTCAGCCTTAAAATACCCCAAAAGTGTCTTTTCTGACAGGAATTCATACTTTACATGAGTTTCTGCAAGTAAGGGCCTCTGAACTCATAATAACAAGTTTACTCGTGTTTTCATGTAAATGCATCACTTTTCTGCTGCAAAAAGAAGTTTCAGCCTTAAAATACCCCAAAAGTGTCTTTTCTGACAGGAATTCATACTTTACATGAGTTTCTTCAAGTTATTATGAGCTTTCTGAGTTTCTTGTTATTATGAGCCTCTGGACTCATAATAACAAGTTTCCTTGTGTTTTCATGAAAACATGATACTTTCATCACTTTTAGATGCATTTACAGCTTTTCTGCTGCAAAAAGACTTAAAATACCCCAAAAGTGTCTTTTCTGACAGGAATTCATACTTTACATGAGTTTCTTCAAGTAAGGGCCTCTGGACTCATAATAACAAGTTTCCTTGTGTTTTCATGAAAACATGATACTTTCATCACTTTTAGATGCATTTACAGCTTTTCTGCTGCAAAAAGACATTTCAGCCTTAAAATACCCCAAAAGTGTCTTTTCTGACAGGAATTCATACTTTACATGAGTTTCTTCAAGTTATGAGCTTTCTGAGTTTCTTGTTATTATGAGCCTCTGGACTTGTTAGAAACTGCAGGCCGATTGCCCTCCTCTCCACAAGAGGCACCAAGAGATGTTCACTTCACTTATGGTAGAACCTCCCATGTTATAAATAGAGGCCTAGGTGAGGACTTCCTCCTCTTTGTCTCCAAACACCTTCACCATGATAATGTCTGTGTTCCATGTGTCTTTTGAATTACCTTCAATGTAAGTAGCAATTTACTTCTATTATTGGATTTATGACATATTTCAGATGATGAACGGATCATCTTAGAATCTAATTTGTTTGTAAGATTATGATTTGAGCAAGATGTTGTAATCTCTTTCTTTCTTCATGCAGAACCATGGAACCATGATCAGCAATAACCTTCAAATAACTTCCTGGCAAAATAAACGGCATAAATGACTGCAACCTTGTTTCCTGGTGGTTTGTGGCTCCAGTTAGAACTTTAAATCCGTAACAAATGGTCCTTCGAGCCGGAAACTGAGCCACACTCCACACATTGACCGAAATGGCTGATTCAGAGACTGATGGCATTATGCCTACAGATGAGGCCACTACTGAAGTTAAGGCTCCTTCTGTTAGGAGCATGGATGGATCCCAAGGTGTAATTGACTCAACCCACCTCTACATGGAAGAGGCCACCCCAGAATTGTCACAAACCACACCTAGGCCATCTCCACCTGCTAAAACCCTCACAAAGCCAATCAGTCATGAACCAGGGGCTAGACCTAAACGAGATCGGTGCCCCCCTGACTACTATGGGATTCATATGTCACAGCGGAAGACAATTTCACGATCCCATGGTTCACGTAGTTCTTACAGTAAGAGGACTCATTACACTAATTCAGCCTCTAGTCTCCCTACACACTCTCGTGTTAGTAGGGGTTCCAGGAGCAGCCATGCTTCTAATTTGAGTGATCTCCAAGTCAGCATTCTCGAGGAGAAGGGAAGGAGGGATCAACTGGAGGAGCTTAGAAGACAAAGAAAAGAAGATACAGAGCTTGATGAGCAATGTAAATATATTGATGAGAAAGCCAGAGCAGCCCAGCATAGACAAGAAGATGCACACAAGGAGGGAGAGAGAATTGTCAGACAGGTTGATATGAACCGACGCATTCGTATCAAAGAACAAGAGCTTGAGTCGGCCCAGCTAGTTTCGAGTTTTATTAGACAGAATCTCTCCGAAGACGAAGGCCTTGCTGGAGCCTCTGCTCCTATTCCCTCATCTCATCATGGGAATGGAGCTACCACTTCCTTTTTTTGATCTGCCTCCCTCCAGGATATTCACTCCTGCCCCCCCAAACTTGATGTATGCTGACTCTCATTCTCATTCTGCTTTAACTCCCGGAGGACTACCTGGAGCCTCTCAGACACTTCCTATGCCCCAAACAATACAGCAGAGCTTAGGGCCTGTCCAGGCTCACTCTTTGCCCCCTGTAGCCATTGCTCAAGTGCCACTGTTACCTATTTCCCATGTGTCTGCCCAGACTTTACACTCCTTCAGTCACCATATATCTGCCAAGGTAATATCTTCTTCCTTGCCTTTTCACCGTGTACCTGCATCTCCGGTCACTGTCCAAGCCCCTAGTTATGTATCATCGATGCCTGGCCATGGACAGCCCACTTTCACTGGTACTCTTCCTCCAATGCAAGTCATGTCATCCCAGCAGCCACAATCTGTTTACCCACATTCTCAAGCACCCAATGTCATGGATCTGTTCATAGCCTCAGCTTATGGAATCCCAAGACCTTCACTTCCTGTGTTTAAGACTGGCTGAGAAAATGATTTTGCCCTCCTTAAAATGGCTCTGGATAACCTCCTTGACAATCATCCCCATCTAACTGAGCAATATAAATACCAGGTTCTCTTAGAGCAGCTTAAGCACCCAGGAGCAAACAAATTGGCCAGATCCAGCATGCATGAAACAACACCATATTCCACTGCTCTCCTAGCACTTCAGGAGAAATATGGTCAGCCAAGGCTTCTTGTTCAGAGTGAGATTGGAGCAATATGGAACTCCCCCATTATCCGCATTGGTGATGTAGAAGCCTTTGATGACTTTTCCCTTTCTGTTCATGCTCTGGTTGGAATGTTGCTGTCCCTGGAAGGCCCCAACGGATCTGAACTAAGATGTGGCTCTCATGTCGACAGACTCCTCAGTAAACTCCCTGTGCAGTATAGTGATGGATTTGTTGAACACTGTATTAATCGTGGCATTCTGACTGAAAAATATCCTTACTTTAGTAAAATATCTACAATTTTGAAAAATTTCGTCAATTTTGAAAAATATCCTCACTTTTGAAAAATATCCTCACTTTTGAAAAATATCCTCACTTTTTAAAAATATCCTCACTTTTGAAAAATATCGTCAATTTTGAAAAATATCGTCAATTTTGAAAAAATTTTTGAAAAATATCCTCACTTTCTAAAAATATCCTCATGTAGTAAAATATCTACAATTTTGAAAAATATCCTCAATTTTGAAAAAATCCTCACTTTGGTAAAATATCCTCACTTTTGTAAAATATCCTCACTTTTGAAAAATATCCTCACTTTTGAAAAATATCCTCACTTTGGAAAACATCCTCACTTCTGAAAAATATCCTGACTTTTGAAAAATTTCGCTTTTGAAAAATATCCAAAATTTTTAAAAATATCCTGACTTTCTAAAAATATCCTGACTTTCTAAAAATATCCTGACTTTCTAAAAATATCCTGACTTTCTAAAAATATCCTGAC